>NC_069507.1:20427122-20429622 GCF_027579735.1 Bombina bombina | reverse complement strand
TGATGTGTGTATTACTAGTTACAGTGTGTGTGATGTATTACTAGTTACAGTGTGTGTGATGTATTACTAGTTACAGTGTGTGTGATGTGTGTATTAATAGTTACAGTGTGTGTGATGTATTACTAGTTACAGTGTGTGTGATGTATTGCTAGTTACAGTGTGTGTGATGTGTGCATTACTAATTTCAGTGTGTATTACTAATTACAGTGTGTGTGATGTGTGTGTTACTAGTTACACTGTGTGTGTTACTAGTTACACTGTGTGTGATGTGTGTGTTACTAGTTACACTGTGTGTGATGTGTGTATTACTAATTACAGTGTGTGTGATGTGTGTATTACTAGTTACAGTGTGTGTGATGTGTGTATTACTAGTTACAGTGTGTGTGATGTGGGTATTACTAGTTACAGTGTGTGTAATGTGTTGCTAGTTTCACTGTGTGTGATGTGTGTATTACTAGTTACAGTGTGTGTGATGTATTACTAGTTACACTGTGTGTGATTTGTGTATTACTAGTTACAGTGTGTGTGATGTGTGTATTACTAGTTACAGTGTGTGTGATGTGGGTATTACTAGTTACAGTGTGTGTGATGTATTGCTAGTTTCACTGTGTGTGATGTGTGTATTACTAGTTACAGTGTGTGTGATGTGGGTATTACTAGTTACAGTGTGTGTGATGTGTGTATTACTAATTACACTGTGTGTGATGTGTTTATTACTAGTTACAGTGTGTGTGATGTGTGTATTACTAGTTACAGTTTGTGTGATGTGTGTATTACTAGCTACAGTGTGTGTGATGTGTGTATTACTAGCTACAGTGTGTGTGATGTGTGTATTACTAGTTACACTGTGTGATGTGTGTATTACTAGTTACACTGTGTGTGTGATGTGGGTATTACTAGCTACAGTGTGCGTGATGTGAGTGTTACTAGTTACACTGTGTGTGTGATGTGGGTATTACTAGCTACAGTGTGCGTGATGTGAGTATTACTAGTTACACTGTGTGTGTGATGTGGGTATTACTAGCTACAGTGTGCGTGATGTGAGTATTACTAGTTACACTGTGTGTGATGTATTACTAGTTACACTGTGTGTGTGATGTGTGTATTACTAGTTACACTGTGTGTGATGTGAGTATTACTAGTTACACTGTGTGTGATGTGTGTATTACTAGTTACACTGTGTGTGTGATGTGGGTATTACTAGCTACAGTGTGCGTGATGTGAGTATTACTAGTTACACTGTGTGTGATGTGTGTATTACTAGTTACACTGTGTGTGTGATGTGGGTATTACTAGCTACAGTGTGCGTGATGTGAGTATTACTAGTTACACTGTGTGTGATGTGTGTATTACTAGTTACACTGTGTGTGTGATGTGGGTATTACTAGCTACAGTGTGCGTGATGTGAGTATTACTAGTTACACTGTGTGTGTGATGTGTGTATTACTAGTTACACTGTGTGTGTGATGTGGGTATTACTAGCTACAGTGTGCGTGATGTGAGTATTACTAGTTACACTGTGTGATGTGTGTATTACTAGTTACACTGTGTGTGTGATGTGGGTATTACTAGCTACAGTGTGTGTGATGTGAGTATTACTAGTTACACTGTGTGTGTGATGTGGGTATTACTAGCTACAGTGTGCGTGATGTGAGTATTACTAATTACAGTGTGCGTGATGTGAGTATTACTAATTACACTGTGTGTGATGTATGTATTACTAGTTACAGTGTGTGTGATGTGTTTATTACTAGTTACAGTGTGTGTGATGTGTGTATTACTAGTTACAGTGTGTGTGATGTGTGTATTGCTAGTTACAGTGTGTGTGATGTGGGTATTGCTAATTACAGTGCGCGTGATGTGAGTATTACTAATTACACTGTGCGTGATGTGTGTATTACTAATTACACTGTGTGTGATGTGTGTATTACTAGTTACAGTGTGTGTGATGTGTGTATTACTAGTTACAGTGTGTGTGATGTGTGTATTACTAGTTACAGTGTGTGTGATGTGTGTATTACTAGTTAGTGTGTGTGATGTGTGTATTACTAGTTACAGTGTGTGTTATGTGGGTATTACTAGTTACAGTGTGTGTGATGTGGGTATTACTAGTTACAGTGTTCGTGATGTATTACTATTTACGGTGTGCGGAGGAGGGGAACGTTTGTCACAATAGACTATAGTATTAGCATTTTGGCTAATTAGGGTATCACTGAGTTTAGCTCATCTTAATTTATGTATCAGAGAGTGTCATTTAGTTCATAAACAGATCATGTTTTAACAAGTTTATTTAATGAGACACCTCTTCTTGGCATTTGCTTTAAAAGTGGTTTCATGGGGTAGATATGTGTGTGTAGTTACGTATGTATATACATATATGTGTGGGTGTAGTTATGTATATATGTGTGTGTATTTATTTATTTATATATCTAGCAAATAAGGGCCTGCACTCCAAATCTCAGGTACTGAGAAATATCCACCAGGGTGCATTATCACCAGT
>NC_069507.1:20417122-20422122 GCF_027579735.1 Bombina bombina | reverse complement strand
AGTAATGAGATCTGATTATGCATACAGATATAAGATACAGACACCTGTATATGTACATAATGTGATACTGTAATGAGATCTAATTATACCTACAGGTATGAAATACAGTTACATGTATATGTACACAATGTGATACAGTAATGCGATGTGATTATACCTACAGATATAAGATAAAGACACATGTATATGTACACAGTGTGATACAGTAATGAGATCTGAATATACCTACAGATATAAGATAAAGACACATGTATATGTACACAGTGTGATACAGTAATGAGATCTGATTATACCTACAGATATAAGATAAAGACACATGTATATGTACACAGTGTGATACAGTAATGAGATCTTAATATACCTACAGATATAAGATAAAAGCACATGTATATGTACACAATGTGAGATACAGTAATGAGATCTTATTATACCTACATATATAAGATACAGACACATGTATATGTACACAGTGTGATAAAGTAATGAGATCTGATTATACCTACAGATATAAGACACAGACACATGTATATTTACACAATGTGATACAGTAATGAGATCTGATTATACCTACAGATATAAGATAAAAGCACATGTATATGTACACAATGTGATAAAGTAATGAGATCTGATTATACCTACAGATATAAGACACAAACACATGTATATGTACACAATGTGATACAGTAATGAGATCTGATTATACCTACAGATATAAGATACAGACACATGTATATGTACGCAGTGTGATACAGTAATGAGATCTGATTATACCTACAGATATAAGATAAAGACACATGTATATGTACACAGTGTGATACAGTAATGAGATCTGATTATACCTACAGATATAAGATAAAGACATGTATATTTACACACTGTGATAAAGTAATGAGATCTGATTATACCTACAGATATAAGATAAAGACACATGTATATGTACACAATGGGATATAGTAATGAGATCTGATTATACCTACAGATATAAGATAAAGACACATGTATATGTACACAATGGGATATAGTAATGAGATCCGATTACACCTACAGATATAAGATAAAGACACATGTATATGTACACAGTGTGATACAGTAATGAGATCTGATTATACCTACATATATAAGATACAGACACATGTATATTTACACAATGTGAGATACAGTAATGAGATCTTATTATACCTACATATATAAGATACAGACACATGTATATTTACACAGTGTGATAAAGTAATGAGATCTGATTATACCTACAGATATAAGACACAGACACATGTATATGTACACAATATAATACAGTAATGAGATCTGATTATACCTACAGATATAAGACACAGACACATGTATATGTACACAATATAATACAGTAATGAGATCTGATTATACCTACAGATATAAGATAAAGATACATGTATATTTACACAATGTGATACAGTAATGAGATCTGATTATACCTACAGATATAAGATAAAAGCACATGTATATGTACACAATGTGATAAAGTAATGAGATCTGATTATACCTACAGATATAAGACACAAACACATGTATATTTACACAATGTGATACAGTAATGAGATCTGATTATACCTACAGATATAAGATACAGACACATGTATATGTACACAGTGTAATACAGTAATGAGATCTGATTATACCTACAGATATAAGATAAAGACACATGTATATGTACACAGTGTGATACAGTAATGAGATCTGATTATACCTACAGATATAAGATAAAGACACATGTATATGTACACAATGTGATACAGTAATGAGATCTGATTATACCTACAGATATAAGATACAGACACATGTATATGTACACAGTGTAATACAGTAATGAGATCTGATTATACCTACAGATATAAGATAGACACATGTATATGTACACAATGTGATACAGTAATGAGATCTGATTATACCTACAGATATAAGATAAAGACACATGTATATGTACACAATGTGATACAGTAATGAGATCTGATTATACCTACAGATATAAGATAAAGACACATGTATATGTACACAATGTGATACAGTAATGAGATCTGATTATACCTACAGATATAAGATACAGACACATGTATATGTACACAGTGTGATACAGTAATGAGATCTGATTATACCTACAGATATAAGATAAAGACATGTGTATATATACACAATGGGATATAGTAATGAGATCCGATTACACCTACAGATATAAGATAAAGACACATGTATATGTACACAATGTGATACAGTAATGAGATCTGAATATACCTACAGATATAAGATAAAGACACATGTATATGTACACAATGGGATATAGTAATGAGATCTGATTACACCTACAGATATAAGATAAAGACACATGTATATGTACACAATGTGATAAAGTAATGAGATCTGATTATACTACAGATATAAGATACAGACACATGTATATGTACACAATGTGATACAGTAATGAGATCTGATTATACCTACAGATATAAGATACAGACACATGTATATGTACACAATGTGATACAGTAATGAGATCTGATTATACCTACAGATATAAGATACAGACACATGTATATGTACACAATGTGATACAGTAATGAGATCTAATTATACCTACAGATATAAGATACAGACACATGTATATGTACACAATGTGATAAAGTAATGAGATCTGATTATACCTACAGATATAAGATAAAGACACATGTATATGTACACAGTGTGATAAAGTAATGAGGTCTGATTATACCTACAGATATAAGATACAGACACATGTATATGTACACAATGTGATACAGTAATGAGATCTGATTATACCTACAGATATAAGATACAGACACATGTATATGTACACAGTGTGATACAGTAATGAGATCTGGTTATACCTACAGATATAAGATAAAGACACATGTATATGTACACAGTGTGATACAGTAATGAGATCTGGTTATACCTACAGATATAAGATACAGACACATGTATATGTACACAATGTGATAAAGTGAGATCTGGTTATACCTACAGATATAAGATACAGACACATGTATATGTACAAAGTGTGATAAAGTAATGAGAGCTGATTATACCTACAGATATAAGATACATACACATGTATATGTACACAGTGTGATAAAGTAATGAGATCTGATTATACCTACAGATATAAGATAAAGACACATGTATATGTACACAGTGTGATACAGTAATGAGATCTGGTTATACCTACAGATATAAGATACAGACACATGTATATGTACACAATGTGATACAGTAATGAGATCTGATTATACCTACATATATAAGATAAAGACACATGTATATGTACACAATGTGATACAGTAATGAGATCTGATTATACCTACAGATATAAGATAGAGACACATGTATATGTACACAATGTGATACAGTAATGAGATCTGATTATACCTACAGATATAAGATACAGACACATGTATATGTACACAATGTGATAAAGTGAGATCTGATTATACCTACAGATATAAGATACAGACACATGTATATGTACACACTGTGATACAGTAATGAGATCTGATTATACCTACAGATATAAGATACAGACACATGTATATGTACACAATGTGATACAGTAATGAGATCTGATTATACCTACAGATATAAGATACAGACACATGTATATGTACACAATGTGATATAGTAATGAAATCTGATTATACCTACAGATATAAGATAAAGACACATGTATATGTACACAGTGTGATAAAGTAATGAAATCTGATTATACCTACAGATGTAAGATAAAGACACATGTATTTGTACACAGTGTGATACAGTAACGAGAGCTGATTATACCTACAGATATAAGATACAGACACATGTATATGTACACAGTGTGATACAGTAATGAGATCTGATTATATCTACAGATATAAGATAAAGACACATGTATATGTACACAATGTGATACAGTAATGAGATCGGATTATACCTACAGATATAAGATACAGACACATGTATATGTACACAGTGTGATACAGTAATGAGATCTGATTATACCTACAGATATAAGATACAGACACATGTATATGTACACAATGTGATACAGTAATGAGATCTGATTATACCTACAGATATAAGATAAAGACACCTGTATATGTACAGAATGTGATAAAGTAATGAGATCTGATTATACCTACAGATATAAGATAAAGACACATGTGTATATATACACAATGTGATACAGTAATGAGATCTGATTATACCTACAGATATAAGATAGACACATGTATATGTACAGAATGTGATACAGTAATGAGATCTGATTATACCTACAGATATAAGATAGACACATGTATATGTACACAGTGTGATAAAGTAATGAGATCTGATTATACCTACAGATATAAGATACAGACACATGTATATGTACACAATGTGATAAAGTAATGAGATCTGATTATACCTACAGATATAAGATAAAGACACATGTATATGTACACAGTGTGATACAGTAATGAGATCTGATTATACCTACAGATATAAGATACAGACACATGTATATGTACACAATGTGATACAGTAATGAGATCTGATTATACCTACAGATATAAGATACAGACACATGTATATGTACACAATGTGATAAAGTAATGAGATCTGATTATACCTACAGATATAAGATAGACACATGTATATGTACACAATGTGATACAGTAATGAGTGCTGATTATACCTACAGATATAAGATACAGACACATGTATATGTACACAGTGTGATACAGTAATGAGATCTGATTATACCTACAGATATAAGATACAGACACATGTATATGTACACAATGTGATACAGTAATGAGATCTGATTATACCTACAGATATAAGATACAGACACATGTATATGTACACAATCTGATACAGTAATGAGATCTGATTATACCTACAGATATAAGATAAAGACACATGTATATGTACACAATGTGATACAGTAATGAGTGCTGATTATACCTACAGATATAAGATACAGACACATG
>NC_069507.1:20329622-20412122 GCF_027579735.1 Bombina bombina | reverse complement strand
AAATAATAAACCCCCAAAATAAAAAAAAATCCCTGCCCTATTCTAAATTAAAAAAATTTCAAAGCTCTTTACCTTACCTTTTGTGGGGCATGCCCCAAAGAATTCAGCTCTTTTGCATACAAATACAATACCCCCCCATTACAACCCACCACCCACATACCCCTATTCTAAAACCACCCAAACCCCCCTTAAAAAAGCCTAACACTACCCCCCCTGAAGATCTCCCTACCTTGTCTTCACCACACCGGGCCGAACTCCTGATCCAATCCGGGCGATGTCTTCCTCCAAGCGGCAAAGAAGAATTCTTCCTCCGGCGATGTCTTCCTCCAAGCGGCAAAGAAGAATTCTTCCTCCGGCGACGTCTTCCTCTAAGCGGCAGCAAAGTCTTCATTCTTCCGGCGGCATCTTCAATCTTCTTTCTTCGCTCAGCCACCGCGGAGCATCCATCCCGGACGACGACTGAACGACGAATGAGGTACCTTTAAATGACGTCATCCAAGGATTCTATCAGCCAATCGGAATTAAGTTAGAAAAATCTGATTGGCTGATTGAATCAGCCAATCAGATTCAAGTTCAATCCGATTGGCTGATCCAATCAGCCAATCAGATTGAGCTCGTATTCTATTGGCTGTTCCGATCAGCCAATAGAATGCAAGCTCAATCTGATTGACTGATTGGATCAGCCAATCGGATTGAACTTGAATCTGATTGGCTGATTCAATCAGCCAATCAGATTTTTCTAACTTAATTCCGATTGGCTGATAGAATCCTATCAGCCAATCGGAATTCGGCGGACGCCATCTTGGATGACGTCATTTAAAGGTACCGCATTCGTCGTTCAGTCGTCGTCCGGGATGGATGCTCCGCGGCGGCGGAGCAAAGAAAGAAGATTGAAGATGCCGCCGGAAGAATGAAGACTTTGCTGCCGCTTGGAGGAAGACGTCGCCGGAGGAAGAATTCTTCTTTGCCGCTTGGAGGAAGACATCGCCGGAGGAAGAATTCTTCTTTGCCGCTTGGAGGAAGACATCGCCCGGATCGGATCAGGAGTTCGGCCCGGTGTGGTGAAGACAAGGTAGGGAGATCTTCAGGGAGGTAGTGTTAGGCTTTTTTAAGGGGGGTTTGGGTGGTTTTAGAATAGGGGTATGTGGGTGGTGGGTTGTAATGGGGGGGGGGGTATTGTATTTGTATGCAAAAGAGCTGAATTCTTTGGGGCATGCCCCACAAAAGGCCCTTTTAAGGGCTGGTAAGGTAAAGAGCTTTGAAATTTTTTTAATTTAGAATAGGGCAGGGAATTTTTTTTTATTTTGGGGGTTTATTATTTTATTAGGGGGCTTAGAATAGGTGTAATTAGTTTAAAAATCTTGTAATTTTTTTTTATTTTTTGTAATTTAGTGTTTGTTTTTTTTGTAATTTAGTTTAGTTAATTTAATTGTATTTTTAGATAGATGTTTGTAGTTTATTTAATTTATTGATAGTGTAGGTGTATTTGTAACTTAGGTTAGGATTTATTTTACAGGTAATTGGGTAATTATTTTAACTAGGTAGATATTAAATAGTTAATAACTATTTAATAGCTATTATACCTAGTTAAAATAATTAACAATTTACCTGTAAAATAAATATTAACCCTAATATAGCTACAATGTAATTATTAATTATATTGTAGCTATCTTAGGGTTTATTTTATAGGTAAGTATTTAGATTTAAATAGGAATATTTTAGTTTCTAAATGAATTAGATTAATTTAATATAAATTTAGTTAGGGGTGTTAGGGTTAGATAGAGTTAATATAGTTAATATAAATACTATAGTAACTATATTAACCCTAATATAATTAGGGTTAATATAGTTAATATATATAATGTAATAACTATATTAACTATAATCTACTTAGGGTTAATATAGATAATATAGCTTTCGGCGGGGTAGGTAGATTAAATTAGGGGTTAATCATTTTAATAGAGATGGCGGCGGTGTAAGGGGCTTACATTAGGGGTTAATAATATTAATATAGCTGGCGGCGGTATAGGGGGATTAGATTAGGGGTTAATCATTTTTATATAGGTGGCGGCGGTGTAAGGGGTCAGATTAGGGGACAGATAAGGTAGATGACAGCGGTGTAAGGGGTTCTAATTAGGGGATAGATAAGGTAGATGGCGGCGGTTTTAGGGGCTCACAGTAGGGGGTTAGTTTATGTAGATGGCGGCGGGGTCCGGGAGCGGCGGTTTAGGGGTTAATAACTTTATTAGGGATTTCGGGGGGGGGGGATCGCGGGTTGACAGGTAGATAGACATTGCGCATGCGTTAGGTGTTAGGTTTATTTTAGAAGATCGCGGTTGACAGGGAGATAGACATTGCGCATGCGTTAGGTGTTAGGTTTATTTTAGCAGCCAGTTTAGGGAGTTACGGGGCTCCAATAGTCAGCGTAAGGCTTCTTACGGCTGCTTTTTGTGGCGAGGTGAAAATGGAGTAAGTTTTCTCCATTTTCGCCACGTAAGTCCTTACGCTGCATATTGGATACCAAACTGCACTGGTTTGGTATACCTGCCTATAGCCCAAAAAACTACGGGCGACGGCAGAAATATACGCGCGTAACTTCTAGGTTACGCCGTATATGTGATACCAAACCCGCGCAAATATTGGCGTCGCCGGCTTTTGCGGGCGACGATTTTTATCGGATGGACCCCAGAGAAGATAAGCATTGTGTGGTGTGCAGATAAGGAGTGGTATAGGAGTTGTATTAAACAGAGAAGGAAGACCAGTTTCAATGCACATTGTTGCCCCAAATCTTAAAGGGACACAATCATGTTATCATTAGAATTTATAATGCTTAATTATGCCTTGTAAATAAAACTTTGCAATATAATTATATTATTTTTTTTAATCATTTTTACATTTTGGCGAGAAATGGAAAAGTATACAGCAGCCTTCACCCTGCTACATGCTACTCAGTGATCAAGTGCACCAGGGGCATGAAACACGTCTGATGGGGTCAATGCTCTCTCACTCTGCTTTTTCTTGGTTGTTTTTATGGTGCAATGTTTGTGCCCTCTCTGTTCATAATCATGTTTTAAATAAAGATTGATGAAGTTTTACCCATGAATATGGATCTTTGAGTGCCAGGATTTGGAAGCGTGTACATGCTACACAGTGTTTGATAAGTGTAGTACCTCATTTATACCTTTCCTTAAGTGGCCTCCACAGAGGAGATAAGATAAACTTGAAAACAATGACTGTAACAAGAACTAGACTTTAAACTCTCTAAAACATATATGCAGACTTATTGCAATGCAGTGTAAAGTGGCTGATTATATATATATATGCTATGCATGTATTAATACAAATAGGTTTATATCCCAGCCTGGTATAGATAATAGGGTAATTACGCGCATTATGTATAAGGCAGATAGCACTAAGGGGGAGCTGGAGGAGACAATACATATAGTAACCTTTCTAATAAGTACATAGTGCAATTTGTTGTCATAATACTGGGGTCACATAGCCACATTTTTTTTTACTTGACTTCCCCTTTAAATTATTTTTCACAGGGTAGTGACTATAAATATACAGTTAAATTAAATAAAGCAGTTTGATAATATCTAGATGTTTGGGAGCAGTCAATAATTAATATATTATAATGGTATATTAATGATAATGACAGGATATATTCTCATCTTGGGTGGGTCAGCCTGAAGCTGTCACATGGAATTAGCGCTGTGTGAGTGGTGCAAAACTGATGACTTTATTTTTGTTATGTGCTTTTTGTTATTGTTTCTTAGTTATTGTTAAAGGGACATAAAACCCATATTTTTCTTTCATGATTCAGATAGAGCACGTCATTTTAAGCAACGTTCTAATTCTAGTATCAATTTTTTTTTTCTTGGTTTCTTTTGTTGAAAAGCAGAGAGATAAGATCAAGAGGCACGTGTCTGGTACACTGCTTTCTTTTTATTAGCTAATGTCATATTTGTATTACAGACCTTGGATAAATATCTGTTTAACCCCTTCCCGCCGTTAGGACGTTCCATAGCATCCTAACTGAGCTGGGCTTTAGCGCCGTTAGGACGGCATGGAACGCCCTAGCCGTTTGGTTGTACTTAAGCCAACAGCGCTTCCTGAATGAGATTGCTGCATGGAGGGCATGCCTACCTACCATCATAGGCACTCCCCCCTGACCCGATCCCATCATTGAAATCTCACGATCGTGTGATTTACATTTTTTAATCTGTACTTTGTTCCAATTTAGACAAATTTGGCCCTTCATGAAAGGGTTAAACCCCCACAAAGCAATTAAAGTGATATTCTAGCCACAACTGAAAGAGAAATGTCTATTCAAAATAGAAATCCTTTGATGTGCAATATACTTGCGTTTGCAAAAAGGCTTCTACTAAATGCTATTATTTTATTTAGCGAGAGCTTTTACTGCGCATGCGCATGTGAGACCTATCGAGATATACTTCATGCACTAGCATTTTAAACAGTGTGTCTTGTTGAAGAGAGGGCAGCACCTGTTATTATATTAGTGATGACTCGCTCTGCATGATACAACCACCGCCAGCTCTTGGAGCAGAGAAACTGTTTAAAATGCGGGTGGGTAAAGCATATTTAGATATACTACATGTACACATGCACCGTGCATACTATGATAAAGTGCTGCTTGTAAACCAGTCAGGAGTGTCAGTCGCACGTAGCAGAGAGTGTCTTTTTTTAAACACATAACTATCTAGGACCAGTACTGAAAAAATGGAATTATACCAAATTAGTGCACTTAATGTTTGTATTAGAATGTCTTTTTAAAGGGACATTGTGATGCAAGAAAGAATACATTAGATTGTGTCATTTTAGCACTACGGATCCTGCAAATCTATGTGTTTAACCCTTGCAACACACCTGGGTAGCGTTAGCTAATTAGTGGCTAAATGTAGCCACCAATAACAAGTGAAACCCAGGTGTTGAACCAAAAATGGGCTGACTCCTAAGCTTAGATTCCTGCATTTAAAAAAAAAAAAATATATCAAGGGAATGAAGAAAAAATGAAAATAGCAGTAAATTATAAAGTTGTAGCTCTATCTGAATCACGAAAGAATACATTTGGGTTTGGTATCCCTTTAAATACAGACATTTGTTCATTTTTGAACAAAAGATTTTTGAAGAAAAAAACGGCAATAAGATATATTAGGTGTCATCAATATAGAACCAATAATCCATCATCGATTAGTTTTACTTGATAGCGTAACCCTTGTGAAGCCACACCTGTTTCTTATAGCCTTTTTGCTTATTTAGCTGGAATTTTCTGTTATGTTATGGACATTCTAGACAAAATTAATATCCACATGGATACATTAAAGTTTAGAATAGAAGCATTTTTGTATTATACGTATTATATTGTATTATATGTATTAGAAAAAAGGTTTCTGATAAAAGCTACAGCTGTTAAAGTGAATGTCAACTTTCATGAATCGGTGCCCGGTTTTTAAAAAAAACTATTAAAAACAGGGGCACTTTCATTCATAAAAGTTTACATTGCACCAGATTTTACAAACACTTACCTTCTTCTCCTGAAACACTGAATCGCCAATGATATGAGGAAGCCGGTTTCATCATTGTTGTGTTAGTACAGCAGGAAGAAGCAGGAAGGGCGATCGGCGATCCAGTGTTTCAGGAGAAGAAGGTGTTTGTAAAATCCGATGCAATGTAAACTCATAAATGAAAGTGCTCCTGTTTTTAATAGTTTTTTTTTTTTTAAAAACGGGCCCTGATTCATGAAAGTTGACATTCACTTTAAAGGGACAGTATACACTCATTTTCATATAACTGCATGTAATAGACACTACTATAAGGAATATGATGCACAGATAGTGATATATAATCCAGTATAAAACTTTTTTTTTTTCCCCTCCCCCTTCTTTTGCATATGAAAAGACCCTTTACACAAACGGGAGCAAGCTGGAGAAGGTAGCTGACGGTATTCACATAAACCTTTGGGGCTTGGTTAGCAGTCTGAAAATCAGAGCAATGTTATTTAAAAATAAGCAAAACTATACATTTATTTAAAAAAACAAACTTTATGGGCTTTATAAATAGATCATCTACAAAACATTTATGCAAAGAAAAAATGAGTGTATAATGTCCCTTTAAGTATGCACCGTGCACCAGCATTTTAAGCACAGCACTTGCTCATTAAGCCTAAGGTGCATGTACCATCTGGTAATGACTCAATTTGTTAACGGCTGACATGATACAAGCCCCACTGGTGCTCTGAGCAGCTGCAGTATTTTAAATGCTGGTGCACTGGAATTTTTAACTTTAATTTTTGCCAATACATTTATATTGTAAATATGTTTCTATTAAAAGATGTAATTCATCTACGTGCATTTAAATTTTGTGTGGAATGTCCCTTTAACCCCTTAACGACCGAGGACGTGCAGGGTACGTCCTCAAAAAAAAGGCAGTTAACGCCTGAGGACGTACCCTGCATGTCCTCGGTGTGGAAAGCAGCTGGAAGCGATCCTGCTCGCTTCCAGCTGCTTTCCAGTTATTGCAGTGATGCCTCGATATGGAGGCATCCTGCAATAAATTTTTTAAGCCATCCGGTGCAGAGAGAGCCACTCTGTGGCCCTCTTTGCACCGGAGATCGGGGGGGCGGGATCGTGGACGGGGATGTCCGGGGGCGCGCACGGGCGCGCACGGGCACGCGCGGAAGCGTGCACGGGGAGGGAGCGGGTGGGAAACGCTACACTACAGCAAAAAGTTTACTAAAATGCTAAAAAAAGGGGAATACAAGTTTAAAAAAAATCAATCAATCAAGGTGTGGGGGTTGGTCTGTGGGGGGAGGGAAGCTACACTACAGAAAAAAAACCCCAGAAACAAAAAAAAACATTTTTTTCTGCAAGTTGGGTACTGGCAGACAGCTGCCAGTACCCAAAATGGCCCCCAAGAATGCAGAGGGGGAGGGTTAGAGAGCTGTTTTGGGGGGATCAGGGAGGTTGGGGGCTAAGGGGGGATCCTACACAGCAGCATATGTAAATATGCTATAAAAAAAAAAAAAAAAAAAACCTTTTATTTTAGTACTAGCAGACTTTCTGCCAGTCCTTAAGATGGCGGGGACAATTGTGGGGTGGGGGAGGGAAGGGAGCTGTTTGGGAGGGATCAGGGGGTGGGAGGTGTCAGGTGGGAGGCTGATCTCTACACTAAAGCTAACATTAACCCTGCAAGCTCCCTACAAACTACCTAATTAACCCCTTCACTGCTAGCCATAATACACGTGTGATGTGCAACAATATTTAGCGGCCTTCTAATTACCAAAAAGCAACGCCAAAGTCATATATGTCTGCTATTTCACAACAAAGGGGATCCCAGAGAAGCATTTACAACCATTTGTGCCATAATTGCACAAGCTGTTTGTAAATAATTTCAGTGAGAAACCTAAAATTGTGAAAAATTTAGCGTTTTTTTTAATTTGATCGCATTTGGCGGTGAAATGGTGGCATGAAATATACCAAAATGGGCCTAAATCAATACTTGGGGTTGTCTACTACACTACACTAAATCTAAAATTAACCCTAGAAGCTCCTTGCATGCTCCCTAATTAATCCCTTCACTGCTGGGCATAATACACGTGTGGTGCGCAGTGGCATTTAGCAGCCTTCTAATTATTAAAAAGCAAAGCCAAAGCCATACATGTCTGCTATTTCTAAAGAAAGGGGATCCCAGAGAAGCATTTACAACCATTTATGCCATAATTGCACAAGCTGTTTGTAAATTATTTCAGTGAGAAACCTAAAGTTTGTGAAAAAATTTGTGAAAAAGTGAACAATTTTTTTTATTTGATCGCATTTGGCGGTGAAATGGTGGCATGAAATATACCAAAATGGGCCTAGATCAATACTTTGGGTTGTCTTCTAAAAAAAAATATATACATGTCAATGGATATTCAGGGATTCCTGAAAGATATTAGTGTTCTAATGTAACTAGCACTAATTTTGAAAAAAAGTGGTTTGGAAATAGCAAAGTGCTACTTGTACTTATTGCCCTATAACTTACAAAAAAAGCAAAGAACATGTAAACATTGGGTATTTCTAAACTCAGGACAAAATTTAGAAACCGTTTAGCATGGGTTTTTTTTTGGTGGTTGTAGATGTGTAAAAGATTTTGGGGGTCAAAGTTAAAAAAATGTGTTTTTTTTCATTTTTTCCTCATATTTTATAATTTTTTTTATAGTAAATTATAAGATATGATGAAAATAATGGTATCTTTTGAAAGTTCATTTAATGGCGAGAAAAACGGTATATAATGTGTGGGTACAGTAAATGAGTAAGAGGAAAATTACAGCTAAACACAAACACTGCAGAAATGTAAAAATAGCCTTGGTCCCAAACGGACAGAAAATGGAAAAGGGCTGTGGTTATTAACCCCTTAAGGACCAGCGACGTACCCTGTATGTCGCTGGCCTTTTTTTGGGACTTGATTGTTTTATAGCGCGGTCTTGCCACCAGCGTTGAGACTGCTCTATTCCACAAAGCCTGCTGGAGGGAGGGCATTAATAGCGTGTTCTTGCTAGACTTGTGCTATTATGTCCTGAAAACCCCCTTAACGACCAGTGACATACAGGGTACATTGTGGTCATTAAGGGGTTAAGGGGTTAAAGGGGCAGTCTAGTCAAAATTAAACTTTCATGATTCAGATAGGGCATGTAATTTTAAACAACTTTCCAATTTACTTCTATTATCTAATTTGCTCAATTCTTTAGATATCCTTTGTTAAAGAAATAGCAATGCACATGTGTGAGCCAATCACACAAGGCCTCTATGTGCAGTAACCAATCAGCAGCTACTGAGCCTATCTAGATATGCTTTTCAGCAAGTGATATCAAGAGAATGAAGCAAATTAGATAATAGAAGTAAATTAGAAAATTGTTTAAAATGACATGCTCTTTCTAAATCACAAAATAAAAAAATTGGGTTTCATGTCCCTTTAAGTCTGGAAGTTTTACTAGTTTAAATGGCATCTCTTTTAATGCATTGGAATAGTTTTAAAACAAAAGTCACTGGTGTTTTTCTGCACAGATTCTGTTAGATTGGCATTGGCTGATCATACTTATGTCCTGATGTTATGTGAGAAAGTGCTGCTGGGTAAATATGTCCTATCATGTGACATTTTATTTCACAGGCTGTTGCCCCACATGTGACATCCTCATACAACAAGAACTGTCATCACATAGTGACTTCTATTGTTTTGTACTTCTGCATATCTGAAATGTCACCAGGATAATCCTCCCCATCTATGTTGTAGAACGTGTACAGGTGTGTCTGGTTAGGTGTAGCTACAGTTCATCACTGTCATTTGTTCCTTAATGCATTTTCATCATTTGTGATAATCTACATCCCTCTCCGGTGGCTAATTATGCTTCATCAGTGTATTTTCTATTGTAATCTTGTTGATATCACACATTTGATGATAACGCTATGTTTCTAATGTCCAATACTTGTAAGAAAATGACAATAACAACAGCGGTTCATACGATCAATCAATCGTACGCAACCATATCTGGCATCTGATTGGTCGGAACAGTTTTGAAGTTTCGTGCAAATTGATAGGGTTCAAGTCCATAATAGACAACTATTACAACTATTACAACCTATGAACAAGGTCAAATTTAAACAAAAGATCCAATATGGGCTAGGAGATGGGGATAACTGTGATATAAAAAGCCCAAATGCTGGCCGGTGTTCTGTTAAGGGACCAAACTTTTCAAAAGAGCGCTTCCTGTGACGTTACATCAGCTGTTGTACACATTTTGGCCCTAATGCACATGCGTGCCAGCGTCATCACATACCTGGCCGCATATGTCACTGTGAAACTATTTAGACTTGTGAAATTGAGAAGCCTTTCTATAGCGCATGCGTGGGATTTTCTATTACAAATGGGGAGGTTATGGAACGCTGTTTATTGGTCCCTGCATGACAAACAGCCATATAAGTGAATTATGCTGTAAAACCGATGTAAGGATAAAAAATACGACATTGCAAAATAGATCTTCCAACAAAAGCAGTGGCGATAGCCGAGTGGCTGTTTGTCATGCAGGGACCAATAAACAGCGTTCCATAACTCCTCCCATTTGTGATAGAAAATCCCACTCATGCGCTATAGAAAGGCTTCTCAATTTCACAAGTCTAAATAGTTTCACAGTGACGTATGCGGCCAGGTATGCGATGACGCTGGCACGCATGTGCATTAGGCGCATTTCACCTTTTTTACTGCACCACCGATAAGCACAGCTCTCCCACCTGCCATACTGTCTAATTGATTGACAGATGACGATTCTTCAAACAACTAATCCTTCTTCCCCCCCCCCCCCGTGCATTCATTCCCTGCATAAACGTCACAGCCTGGGAAAAACAAGGATAAGTTGTTTGAAGAATCGTCATCTGTCAATCAATTAGACAGTATGGCAGATGGGAGAGCTGCGCTTATCGGCGGTGCAGTAAAAAGGTAGAAATTTAAGAAAATAAATCAATTTTAAAAGTCTATACAATGCCGTAAGGCTGTCGTGTTACCTTGACATTCACTTTAAGATCAGCACAGATATATCACTTGTGAGTTACTTCCCCCCCTAATTATATAAATAAGAGTAAGGCACTTTTATTTTGTGCAACATTTGCTGCATATTTGTAAAAATGGTTACATATTATTGCCTGACACTTCAATTCCGCAGTTGGCAAATCGATGCTACTTGACTGTTTAAATTGAATATATAAAAATAAGTTACAACAACCTTCACCTCTCCCAAAACTCTACGTGAAATGGTCTTTTAAAGGGACAGTCTAGAATAGAATTGTTATTGTTTTAAAAGATAGATAATCCCTTTATTACCCATTCCCCAGTTTTGCATAACCAACACAGTTATATTAATGTACTTTTTACCTCTGTGATAACCTTGTATCTAGGAACCTTCTTCCAGCCCCCTGATCACATGACTGTGAATGTTTATTATCTATTGTCTTAAATTTTGCATTGTATTGTGCTAAATCTTAAATAACCCCCTGTGCCTGAACACAGTGTTATCTATATGGCCCATGTGTACTTTCTGTCTCTTTGTGTTGAAAAGAGATTTAAAAAGCCTGTGATAAGAGGCAGCCCTCAAGTGCTTAGAAATTAGCATATGAGCCTACCTATGTTTAGTTTAAACTAAGAATACCAAGAGAAAAAAAGCAAATTTGATGATAAAAGTAAATTGGAAAGTTGACTAAAATTACATGCCCTATCTAAATAATTAAAGTATAATTTTGACTAGACTGTCCCTAAAAAGACTTGAAAGTCAAAAATAAACTTTCATGATTCAGATAGTGCAACAATTTTAAGTGTGTTCTCTCAATATCCTTTGTTAAAAAGCATACCCAAGTAGGCTCAGAAGCAATGCATTAAACACAATACACAGTCACACTAACATTTGCGATATTTCTGCAGCTTAATTCGCACTTAGTGCTGGCAGAACAGGAGCTGCGACTAAATGCAAAGAGAATGGCTGAAGCTGTAGCCCGTGTTGCCAGGAGAGCCAATGAGGTGGTAGAGAACAAGGAGCATCACCTAGGTAAGATTTGTTTCTGTCAGTGTAAATATTATTTGTCAGTTCTTTGTTATTTCAGTAATTCTTTAATAATTGTTGTTTTACATATTTTGTATTTTTGACCATACAGATCATATGGAGTAAACTAAACATAAAGCCCCGCCTATCTCTGTGTATAAAGCCCCGCCTATCTCTGTGTATAAAGCCCCGCCTATCTCTGTGTATAAAGCCCCGCCTATCTCTGTGTATAAAGCCCCGCCTATCTCTGTGTATAAAGCCTCTGCCTATCTCTGTGTATAAAGCCTCTACCTATCTCTGTGTATAAAGCCCCTGCCTATCTCTGTGTATAAAGCCCCTGTCTATAAAGCCTCTGTCTATCACTGTGTATAAAGCCCCTGTCTATCTCTGTGTATAAAGCCTCTACCTATCTCTGTGTATAAAGCCCCTGCCTATCTCTGTGTATAAAGCCCCTGTCTATAAAGCCTCTGCCTATCACTGTGTATAAAGCCCCTGCCTATCTCTGTGTATAAAGCCCCTGCCTTTCTCTGTGTATAAAGCCCCTGTCTATCACTGTGTATAAAGCCTCTGCTTCCCTGGTAATAAAACACAAATCAATACGCTGTTACCGTGTTCTATTACAGTAAAAGGAGTTAAACTGGTCAACATCATAATGTGAGCGTGTTAATGTGTTTGATGTGTATTTCAGCAAAAAACAGCAGGTGGCAGGCTATACTTGTTTAAAATGTTATAACGAACAAAGCTAATGTTCCTGCCTGTGGTATTGAAATAATTTAAATAAATACAACTCAAAAGGGCAGAAACCTTGTGTAACAGACTTTTACCCACTTGACTGTCAGAGAGGGGGTTACTAAGCACTGGGTTTAGTTATAAATTGCTCACATGGGCATAGCCCACATGTAAGTGATCCTCTTCAGCCTAAGGTTTGTGTGCAAGAGTCTAGCATGTTAGTTGACCTTAGTTATACACTGTAGGGTATTCAGGGCCACAGCCAGTGGCAAGTCTAAGGGGTTATCGTACACACCCATTTATTACTGTAACCCAACAGAGCCCAAAGTTGCCAGCTGCCCTGAACCTGAAAGCTATTTACATAAAGGTCTATATGGCAAGGACAGTGGTAAAGAAGGGGGGCAGGATTGTCATGATGTAGAGTCAGCTAGGAGCACAAGTGTGCCCAGTGTAATGCCACAGTGTGAGAATGTACAAAGATAACTGTAACGTGCCGAGTACAGGACCAAGCAAGCGTGCCCCCATGGCCTCAGCCAGAGTGTGGCACAGAGAGGTAGAATCGCGTATATTGTATTATATGTCTGCATGTCTAGATATCTGTCTATAGTTATCATCTGCCTTTTATCTCTGCAACTTATGTTTTAAATATTTGCAAGAACTGAAGTTCCTAATTCATAAAACCAGGGGAATTTATTTGACTCAGATGCAAATCAAAATTGTCAAGATTTTCTACATATATAATTGTCATATTTTTTACATGGTTTTGGGCTTTGCAGATCAGTAAGGTTTAGGGTGTATAGGTAATGATATGACATAGAGTACTTCTTACTGATGTGTGTGTACAGACTATGCACTGTAGGCTCTCGTTATTGTCTGATGTGGCTTTGAGTACTTATGAGTAATGATGTACCACTAAGGACACTATGTACAGAAAGGTTGAGATATACTGCACTAAATCATCCCCTTGCTTCAAGTGTTGGAAAAGTTCTAAAATGGAGAATCTGTAGTTGAGCGTATTTAAAGTATATGTGTCTCACTATATATTCAGTATATTATTTATTCACTGGGTACACATTGCAACATTTATGTCCCATCCAACACATTTGTTTAACTGCAGTTCCTTCACTTGTTCTGGCTCTATGTGTGCAAATTACTCAGCAATTACAGTAACTAAAACATTTGTATTAACCAATTCAATTGCTTTATAACACATTCAGCATTTTGGGTAAAACAAATGCTAACAGAAATATCATATTTTTTTAAAATTATAAATACCACCCCTTAAAAAAACATTAAACACTACATTATGTAGATGTATATTATTTTTTCAATATTTAATCAACTAAGTGCAATGTTTTGATTTCTATACACTAATGGGAAATATCATGTTGTAACTTAAGTTTCCGTTAACATATCCCCTGTTCTAAGGCCATTCTGCAAACAATGGCTGTGTAGTAATGTTTGGTGGGCACATTTATAACTGTTACTAACTGGCTTCATCAGGGCACATCAGAAGTAACGAACAGGCGCTTAAATCTAGGATAGCTATAATACAACATAGCGGCCCCCATTACTGATTAGAAACTCGGGGGAATTGGAAAAACAAAACATTTTCAGAAAAAAATAAATAGTGAAAGTATATAACAAATGTTTGTACTATGTATATTTCTCCAACATAGGTGTGTCCGGTCCACGGCGTCATCCTTACTTGTGGGATATTCTCTTCCCCAACAGGAAATGGCAAAGAGCCCAGCAAAGCTGGTCACATGATCCCTCCTAGGCTCCGCCTACCCCAGTCATTCTCTTTGCCGTTGTACAGGCAACATCTCCACGGAGGTGGCTTAGAGTTTTTTAGTGTTTAACTGTAGTTTTTATTATTCAATCAAGAGTTTGTTATTTTAAAATAGTGCTGGTATGTACTATTTACTCAGAAACAGAAAAGAGATGAAGATTTCTGTTTGTATGAGGAAAATGATTTTAGCACCGTAACTAAAATCCATGGCTGTTCCACACAGGACTGTTGAGAGCAATTAACTTCAGTTGGGGGAACAGTGTGCAGTCTCTTACTGCTTGAGGTATGACACATTCTAACAAGACGATGTAATGCTGGAAGCTGTCATTTTCCCTATGGGATCCGGTAAGCCATGTTTATTAAGATAGTAAATAAGGGCTTCACAAGGGCTTATTAAGACTGTAGACTTTTTCTGGGCTAAATCGATTCATTATTAACACATATTTAGCCTTGAGGAATCATTTATTCTGGGTATTTTGATATGATTATATCGGCAGGCACTGTTTTAGACACCTTATTCTTTAGGGGCTTTCCCTAATCATAGTCAGAGCCTCATTTTCGCGCCGGTATGGCGCACTTGTTTTTGAGGACAGCATGGCATGCAGCTGCATGTGTGTGGAGCTCTGATACATAGAAAAGTCTTTCTGAAGGCATCATTTGGTATCGTATTCCCCTTTGGGCTTGGTTGGGTCTCAGCAAAGCAGATTCCAGGGACTGTAAAGGGGTTAAATATAAAAACGGCTCCGGTTCCGTTATTTTAAGGGTTAAAGCTTCCAAATTTGGTGTGCAATACTTTTAAGGCTTTAAGACACTGTGGTGAAATTTTGGTGAATTTTGAACAATTCCTTCATACTTTTTCGCAATTGCAGTAATAAAGTGTGTTTAGTTTAAAATTTAAAGTGACAGTAACGGTTTTATTTTAAAACGTTTTTTGTGCTTTGTTATCAAGTTTATGCCTGTTTAACATGTCTGAACTACCAGATAGATTGTGTTCTGACTGTGGGGAAACCAAGGTTCCTTCTCATTTAACTATATGTATTTTATGTCATAAAAAAATTTAGTAAAAATGATGCCCAAGATGATTCCTCAAGTGAGGGGAGTAAGCATGGTACTGCATCATCCCCTCCTTCGTCTACACCAGTCTTGCCCATACAGGAGGCCCCTAGTACATCTAGTGTGCCAATACTCCTTACTATGCAACATTTAACGGCTGTAATGGATAATTCTATCAAAAACATTTTAGCCAATATGCCCACTTATCAGCGAAAGCGCGACTGCTCTGTTTTAGAAAATTCTGTAGAGCATGAGAACGCTGATGATATGGTTTCTGAAGGGCCCCTACACCAGTCTGAGGGGGCCAGGGAGGTTTTGTCTGAGGGAGAAATTTCAGATTCAGGAAACATTTCTCAACAAGCTGAACCTGATGTGATTACTTTTAAATTTAAGTTGGAACATCTCCGCGCTCTGCTTAAGGAGGTGTTATCCAATTTGGATGATTGTGATTATCTGGTCATTCCAGAACCACTATGTAAAATGGAAAAGTTCTTAGAGGCCCCGGGGCCCCCCGAAGCTTTTCCTATATCCAAGCGGGTGGCGTACATTGTTAGTAAAGTATGGGACAGGCCCGGTATACCTTTAGTACCTCCCCCCATATTTATAAAATTGTTTTCTTATAGTCGACCCCAGAAAGGACTGATGGCAGACAGTCCCCAAGGTCGAGGGGGCGGTTTCTACTCTACACAAGCGCGCCACTATACCCATAGAAGATAGTTGTGCTTTCCAAGATCCTATGGATAAAAAATTAGAAGGTCTGCTAAAGATGTTTGTTCAGCAAGGTTCCCTTCTACAACCAATTGCATGCATTGTCCCTGTCACTGCAGCCGCGTGTTTCTAGTTTGATGAGCTAGGAAAGGCGATTATTAGTAATTCTTCTTCTTATGAGGAGATTATGGACAGAATTCGTGCTCTTAAATTGGCTAATTCTTTCACCCTAGACGCCACCTTGCAATTGGCTAGGTTAGCGGCGAAAAAATTCTGGGTTTGCTATTGTGGCGCAGAGCGCTTTGGTTAAAATCTTGGGCAGCGGATGCGTCTTCCAAGAACAAATTGCTTGACATTCCTTTCAAGGGGAAAACACTCTTTGGCCCTGACTTGAAAGAGATTATCTCTGATATCACTGGGGGCAAGGGCCACGCCCTTCCTCAGGATAGGTCTTTTCAAGACCAAAAATAAACCTAAGTTTCGTCCCTTTCGCAGAAACGGATCAGCCCCAAGGGCTACGTCCTCTAAGCAGGAAGGTAATACTTCTCAAGCCAATCCAGCCTGGAGACCTATGCAAGGCTGGAACAAAGGAAAGCAGGCCAGGAAACCTGCCACTGCTACCAAGACAGCATGAAATGCGGGCCCCCGATCCGGGACCGGATCTGGTGGGGGGCAGACTCTCTCTCTTCGCTCAGGCTTGGGCAAGAGATGTTCTGGATCCTTGGGCGCTAGAAATAGTCTCCCAAGGTTATTCTCTGGAGTTCAAGGGGCTTCCTCCAAGGGGGAGGTTCCACAGGTCTCAGTTGTCTTCAGACCACATAAGAAGACAGGCATTCTTACATTGGGTAGAAGACCTGCTAAAAATGGGAGTGATTCATCCTGTTCCATTAGGAGAACAAGGGATGGGGTTCTACTCCAATCTGTTCATAGTTCCCAAAAAAGAGGGAACGTTCAGACCAATCTTAGATCTCAAGATCTTGAACAAGTTTCTCAAGGTTCCATCGTTCAAGATGGAAACCATTCGAACACTTCTTCCTTCCATCCAGGAAGGTCAATTCATGACCAAGGTGGATTTCAAGGATGCGTATCTACATATTCCTATCCACAAGGAACATCATCGGTTCCTAAGGTTTGCATTCCTGGACAAGCATTTCCAGTTCGTGGCGTTTTCTTTCGGATTAGCCACTGCTCCTAGGATTTTCTCATAGGTACTAGGGTCCCTTCTGGCGGTGCTAAGACCAAGGGGCATTGCTGTAGTACCTTACTTGGACGACATTCTGATTCGAGCGTCGTCCCTTCCTCAAGTAAAGGCTCACACGGACATTGTCCTGGCCTTTCTCAGATCTCACGGATGGAAAGTGAACGTGGAAAAGAGATCTCTATCTCCGTCAACGAGGGTTCCCTTCTTGGGAACTATAATAGACTCCTTAGAAATGAGGATTTTTCTGACAGAAGCCAGAAAAACAAAACTTCTAGACTCTTGTCGGATACTTCATTCCGTTCCTCTTCCTTCCATAGCGCAGTGCATGGAAGTGATAGGTTTGATGGTAGCGGCAATGGACATAGTTCCTTTTGTGCGCATTCATCTAAGACCATTACAACTGTTCATGCTCAGTCAGTGGAATGGGGACTATTCAGACTTGTCTCCGAAGATACAAGAAAATCAGAGGACCAGAGACTCATTCCGTTGGTGGCTGTCCCTGGACAACCTGTCACAAGGGATGACCTTCCGCAGACCAGAGTGGGTCATTGTCACGACCGACGCCAGTCTGATGGGCTGGGGCGCGGTCTGGGGATCCCTGAAAGCTCAGGGTCTTTGGTCTCGGGTAGAATCTCTTCTACCGATAAATATTCTGGAACTGAGAGCGATATTCAATGCTCTCAAAGCTTGGCCTCAGCTAGCGAGGGCCAAGTTCATACATCAACCATCAGGGGGGAACAAGGAGTTCCCTAGCGATGGAAGAAGTGACCAAAATCATTCTATGGGCGGAGTCTCACTCCTGCCACCTGTCTGCTATCCACATCCCAGGAGTGGAAAATTGGGAAGCGGATTTTCTGAGTCGTCAGACATTGCATCCGGGGGAGTGGGAACTCCATCCGGAAATCTTTGCCCAAGTCACTCAACCGTGGGGCATTCCAGACATGGATCTGATGGCCTCTCGTCAGAACTTCAGAGTTCCTTACTACGGGTACAGATCCAGGGATCCCAAGGCGGCTCTAGTGGATGCACTAGTAGCACCTTGGACCTTCAAACTAGCTTATGTGTTCCCGCCGTTTCCTCTCATCCCCAGGCTGGTAGCCAGGATCAATCAGGAGAGGGCGTCGGTGATTTTGATAGCTCCTGCGTGGCCACGCAGGACTTGGTATGCAGATCTGGTGAATATGTCATCGGCTCCACTATGGAAGCTACCTTTGAGACGAGACCTTCTTGTTCTAGGTCCGTTCGACCCACTCCAGCTGACTGCTTGGAGATTGAACGCTTGATCTTATCAAAGCGAGGGTTCTCAGATTCTGTTATTAATACTCTTGTTCAGGCCTGAAAGCCTGTAACCAGAAAAATTACCACATAATTTGGTATATCTGTTGGTGTGAATCTGCAGGATTCCCTTGGGACAAGGTTAAGATTCCTAAGAGTCTATCCTTCCTTCGAGAAGGATTGGAAAAAGGATTATCTGCAAGTTCCTTGATGGGACAGATTTCTGCCTTGTCTGTGTTACTTCACAAAAAGCTGGCAGCTGTGCCAGATGTTCTAGCCTTTGTTCAGGCTCTGGTTAGAATCAAGCCTGTTTACAAAATTTGGACTCCTCCTTGGAGTCTCAACCTAGTTCTTTCAGTTCTTCAGGGGGTTCCGTTTGAACCCTTACATTCCGTTGATATTAAGTTATTATCTTGGAAAGTTTTGTTTTTGGTTGCAATTTCTTCTGCTAGAAGAGTTTCAGAATTATCTGCTCTGCAGTGTTCTTCTCCTTATCTGGTGTTCCATGCAGATAAGGTGGTTTTGCGTACTAAACCTGGTTTTCTTCCAAAAGTTGTTTCTAACAAAAACATTAACCAGGAGATAGTTGTGCCTTCTTTGTGTCCTAATCCAGTTTCAAAGAAGGAACGTTTGTTGCACAACTTGGATGTAGTTCGTGCTCTCAAATTTTACTTAGCAGCTACTAAGGATTTCAGACAAACTTTGTCTTTGTTTGTTGTTTATTCTGGTAAACGGAGAGGTCAAAAAGCAACTTCTACCTCTCTCTCCTTCTGGATTAAAAGCATTATCCGATTGGCTTATGAGACTGCCGGACGGCAGCCTCCTGAAAGAATCACAGCTCACTCCACTAGGGCTGTGGCTTCCACATGGGCCTTCAAGAACGAGGCTTCTGTTGATCAGATATGTAAGGCAGCGACTTGGTCTTCACTGCACACTTTTTCTAAATTTTACAAATTTGATACTTTTGCTTCTTCTGAGGCTATTTTTGGGAGAAAGGTTTTGCAAGCCGTGGTGCCTTCCATTTAGGTGACCTGATTTGCTCCCTCCCTTCATCCGTGTCCTAAAGCTTTGGTATTGGTTCCCACAAGTAAGGATGACGCCGTGGACCGGACACACCTATGTTGGAGAAAACAGAATTTATGTTTACCTGATAAATTACTTTCTCCAACGGTGTGTCCGGTCCACGGCCCGCCCTGGTTTTTTTAATCAGGTCTGATAATTTATTTTCTTTAACTACAGTCACCACGGTAACATATGGTTTCTCCTATGCAAATATTCCTCCTTAACGTCGGTCGAATGACTGGGGTAGGCGGAGCCTAGGAGGGATCATGTGACCAGCTTTGCTGGGCTCTTTGCCATTTCCTGTTGGGGAAGAGAATATCCCACAAGTAAGGATGACGCCGTGGACCGGACACACCGTTGGAGAAAGTAATTTATCAGGTAAACATAAATTCTGTTTTTAACATTTTATATTAGAATCTCAGTGTTTAATGTCCATTTAATGCAACTATATCATTTATTTTGAAGAGGAAAAAAAACTTTAGTCATAAATCTTATTAGAGAAGATAGATTTTTATGAATGTGCTGTGAATTCTATTGAGTATGAACTGTCACGTGGTCTGTAAAATGACACAATTTGTTTGCTAATGTGTTAACATTAGTGCAGCTTTGTAACTATATGTGCTCAGTATATCCGTATGCTTAGCCCGCGTGTAATGCTGGTGATCTGTAAATAATAATATGTACGCCGGTGAGGTGACCACAATAATCTTACACCAGTGACAATAACATGAAATCTCTCACTAGTGCTGGGGGCATATAATGTTTTTGCCCACTTCCCTATCTGTCAATTGTAAAAACGATTTACCTTTATTTTTATACAAGAAGATGTTGGTTAAAGGGTCAGTAGCACCTTGTAATTACAAGACATTTCTGTCAGTGGCGGACCTAAAGAATAGAGGGCCCTGGTGCAAGACCCCCCCCCCCCCCCCCGATGTCTGTGTTACATATTTTAAGAAGCAAAAGTATGTGTTTTTCTTCAAGTAGCAAAAGAAAAAAGATGTGTGTGAGCCAGAATCTGTCATGAATAAATACTATATGTCGCAGTCTCTTACTGACCAAATATAATGATACTTTCTTGTTCTGCTTCAGATAAATCCATCAAAAGAAGTGAACAAACAAGAACAGACGCGTTTCGTTAATGTACGGACATTACCGAAACAAGATGTAAGGAGTGCCGTGCCTCTCTGGTTTTATAGTGCACTTGTGGCTGTTAGTTTTGTTGTGATTTTTTTTTAGATACACCACAATAAACATTTATTTTTGCTTCATGTGGAGGAGCCGGTCTGGATTTCTGTGCATTTGTAGTTTTTATTCAAGTAACAATGAGATTATAAAATGGTCCATTATTAACACATGTAAGAGCCCTACACAATGGTGCCTTCTGTTTATACTCACACTCCCATTTATAAGTGAAAAGCTACAGAAAATAACGGGAACCTACCATGCTGCTTTCCCTTATATGCCCATACCCACCCAGTAGCCGTATATGACAGCAGTAATTTTCTTGCCCCCGGCTCTCTTCTGTTACATTAATGACATGTAGCTACAGTCTATGGTACCATCAACATCCATATCTGCCTCCTGCCCTCTTACCTCATCCTTGTTCTTTTGAATTCCTTGGACTAAGTCTCTTGTCCAACATATGGTCAGTGCTGCCTTTTCACCACGCGAATCGCCATGTCACAAAACCTAACCGGTTCCCACTGGATCCTGCTGTCATTGGAAGAAACTGCAATCCAAAAAATTTTTTTTTTCTTTTTAAATCATAAATTAAACCTAAAAGCAAATAAAAACAACAATAGTGTTTTGAGAAAGGCCTAGAGGAGGCCGAAACACGTTGACCACAGCTGGTAAGCACTATTCTGATTTTATATAAGTTTTTAGTACCATCTACACTATTGTTGTTTTTATTTGCTTTTAGGTTTAATTTATGATTTAAAAAAAAAAAAAAAAAATTTGGATTGGAGTTTCTCCCAACTACCAAAGGTTCTCACCATCAGGAACAGGAACACTAGCCCATTAATTGGGTTTGACCTAAAGGACCGTTGACTTTATTCTCACCATCAGGAACCTCAGACGGACTCTCACCACTAGGAAAATAAGGTTTCCTTTTCTTCACATTATTAACTTTTGACTTTTATTTGGATCTTCACATTTAGCCTTTTTTAGTTTTTTTTGTCTTGGATTACAATCACTGACTTTGTTCTCTTTTTTTTCCTTTTTTTTTTTTTTTTTGATCACTGACTTTGTACTCTTTTTTCATTTTTTGAGCAGCATTTTTTCCTTTGTAATTTTTTCAATTTTTTCACATCATTTTTTTCACTTTTGAATAAGCAAGTTAACACTGTCTGTTTTCTTTATATTTGCAATCACTAAGGATAATTTTTCACTCCCTTTTTATACACATTATCACCACCAACACTGGTACACAATATCTCTTACGGTATCCTCCTCCTAGTCGATATCAGCAATCCATTCATTTGATTTACTGCATTTTTTTAATCCACACATTGGATTGATTTCTTTCAGACATTGTTTGGAATTTTAACTTTCTCATATTTTTATTGGGGCTACCATTATTATTGCCTCTGTATCATTTTATATTCAGTGTTTTTATATAGATATATTCAATATTTAATTTGTACAAGAGTGGATCCACATCTTATTGTTTTTATTGTCATTTATTACCACTATACCCGCCGTGGCATGTTTTATTCTTGTGTAAAGTACTAGATTTACAATTAAAATATTTCTAAATACACACTCTACACATTGTGCAACACCTAGCCCATATGAGGCGCTCTGAACACATTTATTTTCTTAGTACATTTTCCAAGCTAGCTAGTTAGCCTACTGTTCAGAGCTATAGGTGCTCGTCTTTGGCGCTACACCCCATCGAAATCCATGTTCCAGATGTATGAGTGTGCCTTGATAAAGTGATAGTGGGCTCAGAGTAGCATTGATATTTTAAAAATAGTTAATCTTGTAAGAGTTATGGTGCTTTTTGTAGTGTCGCATTTTAAGAAGCCGTAGTATAAGCTGCTGCAAAAAGTATTGTGCTAACAGATGTATGCAAGAGCTGCAGGGCAGCCTAAGAAAGTTCTTACCGATGATTTTGCGGGTCAGGAAGGCGGTCTTCACTCCATCCGAGGAGGAAGGTAGGATGCCAGCTAGTAGCAGGAACAGACAGGCGGAGCTCGGTGTCTCTGTGTAATGCTGCGATGCAGAGCCTTAGTGTGAGCCGCAGCCACGTGGGTCAGGAGCTGCAAGTGCAATTGTTTAGGCTTGCGGCCTACTACGCAATATCCCGTGGGGATCTGGTGTGCTCAGCAGTGGCAGATTTTTTGCCAGTTGGACTAGTAGGTGTCTCCTCAGTCAGGTTGAGTACAGGTATTGTTCATGTCAGGCTCAGATGAGGTCTGAGTGTGGTTTTTGTCCCGACCGTCGCAGGAGCTTTAGTGTGGTACGGCCATCTTGGACGCCCGTATGCTCCGACCTCCTATCTCTTTGGTTTTATGAACATTTAATTCTAAATTGTTTGCTTCACTCTGTTACCAGCCTGTCTACTTCCCTGTTATAGCTCAATTCATCTTCATCTGAGATTTGCCCAATCAGAGTAATGTTGTCTGCAGATATCAGTAACGTCACAGACTCATTTGCAGAAGTACAATTGTTGTTATATAAGGAATAGAACAAGGGATACAGAACACAACCCTGTGAGACTCCAGTACTCAGGAAGAAAGGATCAGAAATCAGCCCATTCACTTTAACAAATTGTTTCCTATAAGTTAAAAAGCTATAAAGCCATTTGTAAATGGAAAAGGGCACATTAAGGGACACTCAATCAAAATTAAACTTTCATTATTCAGATAGAGCATAACATTTTAAACAACTTTCCAATTTACTTGCATTAACTAAATGTGCACAGTCTTTTTATATTTAAACTTTTTGAGTCACCAGCTCCTACTGAGCATGTGCAAGAATAAGTGTGTATGCATTTGTGAATGGCTGCTTGCTGTCACATGGTACGTGTATGCATTTATGTTTGGCTGATGGTTGTCACATGGTACAGGGGGAGTGGAAAAAGACATAACTTTTAAAATTGTCAGAAAAAAAATCTACTACTCATTTGAATTTCAGACTAAGTGCTATTGCATTGTCTTGTTATCTTGCATTTGTTGATTATGCAAATCTACTGTGTTGACTGGTCCTTTAAGTTGTTTTCATTTAGCAAAAAGTAATGTTATGTTAGTATAAAGCAAATTGTTTTGTAATTGTTATCTGATAAAGCAAATTAAGGAAAGATATGTAGCAGGATTAGTTTTGAGAAGTCAGCAGGCACATTTTAAGATCTGAGAATGTTAAAACAACTTAATGTACTAAATAACAAATAAATTGGGCAAATAAATAATGAAAGTATATTGCAATGTTGCTTGATTACATAAAACTAAATAGTTTATATAAAAATCTAAAGGTGTTTATTGTCTCGTTAAAGGGACATAAAACAAGTTGGGATAGAGACAAAATAGAGACCTCCTTATCTTACCTTATCTTATCTTATCTATACATGGCCAATACCTAGAGCAGTTAAAAGGAAAATGTCATTAGCGATCTCTTCCACCGCCAACTGGGAACTGTTCTATAGCGAATACTGAAGTATTCAAATTCATACTATAGTTCGTGGTTCTACCAGGCAAAAACAGATATTTCTCTTGTTAAGTGTATCCAGTCCACGGATCATCCATTACTTATGGGATATTCTCCTTCCCAACAGGAAGTTGCAAGAGGATCACCCACAGCAGAGCTGCTATATAGCTCCTCCCCTAACTGCCATACCCAGTCATTGTCTTGCAACCCTCAACAAAGATGGAGGTCGTAAGAGGAGAGTGGTGTTTTATACTAGTTTATTTCTTCAATCAAAAGTTTGTTATTTTTAAATGGTACCGGAGTGTGCTGTTTATCTCAGGCAGTATTTAGAAGAAGAATCTGCCTGCATTTTCTATGATCTTAGCAGAAGTAACTAAGATCCATGGCTGTTCTCACATATTCTGAGGAGTGAGGTAACTTCAGAGAGGGAATGGCGTGCAGGTTTACCTGCAATAAGGTATGTGCAGTTAATATTTTCTAGGGATGGAATTTGCTAGAAAATGCTGCTTATACCGGATTAATGTAAGTAAAGCCTTAAATGCAGTGATAGCTACTGGTATCAGGCTTATTAATAGAGATGCATACTCTTATAAAAATGTAATATAAAACGTTTGCTGGCATGTTAATTGTTTTTATATATGTTTGGTGAGAAAACTTATTGGGGCCTAGTTTTTTTCCACATGGCTGGTTTGATTTCTGCCTAGAGACAGTTTCCTGAAGCTTTCCACTGTTGCAATATGAGTGGGAAGGGCCTATTTTAGTGCTTTTCTGTGCAGCTAAAAATACTGACAGAGACATTCAGCTTCCCTCTGCATGATACAGGACATCTCTGAAGGGCTCAAAAGGCTTCAAAGTCGTGTTTGAGGAGGGTAACAATCACAGTAGACTGTGGCAGTTGTTGTGACTGTGTTTAAAAACATTTTTTTGTCATTTATTATTCTGTTTTTGTTATTAAGGGGTTAATCATCCATTTGCAAGTGGGTGCAATGCTCTGCTGACTTGTTACATACACTGTAAAAATTTTGTTAGTGTAACTGCCTTTTTTCACTGTTATTTCAAATTTTGTCAAAATTTGTTTCTCTTAAAGGCACAGTAACGTTTTTTATATTGCTTGTTAACTTGCTTTAAAGTGTTTTCCAAGCTTGCTAGTCTCATTGCTAGTCTGTACAAACATGTCTGAAACTTGTTCATTATGTTTAAAAGCCATGGTGGAGCCCCATAGGAGAATGTGTACTAAATGTATTGATTTCACCTTAAACAGTAAAGATCAGTCTTTATCTATAAAAGAATTGTCACCAGAGGGGTCTGTCGAGGGGGAAGTTATGCTGACTAACTCTCCCCACGTGTCGGACCCTTCGCCTCCCGCTCAAGGGACGCACGCTAATATGGCGCCAAGTACATCAGGGACGCCCATAGCGATTACTTTGCAGGACATGGCTGCAATCATGAATAATATCCTGTCAGAGGTATTATCCAGATTTCCTGAATTGAGAGGCAAGCGCGATAGCTCTGGGGTTAGACGAGATACAGAGCGCGTAGATGCTGTAAGAGCCATGTCTGATACTGCGTCACAATATGCAGAACCTGAGGACGGAGAGCTTCAGTCTGTGGGTGACGTCTCTGATTCGGGGAGACCTGATTCAGAGATTTCTAATTTTAAATTTAAGCTTGAGAACCTCCGTGTATTGCTTAGGGAGGTATTAGCTGCTCTGAATGACTGTGAAACAATTGCAGTGCCAGAGAAATTGTGTAGGCTGGATAAATACTATGCAGTGCCGGTGAGTACTGATGTTTTTCCAATACCTAAAAGGCTTACAGAAATTATTAGTAAGGAGTGGGATAGGCCCGGTGTGCCCTTTTCCCCACCTCCTATATTTAGAAAAATGTTTCCAATAGATACCACTACACGGGACTTATGGCAGACTGTCCCTAAGGTGGAGGGAGCAGTTTCTACTTTAGCAAAGCGTACCACTATCCCGGTTGAGGACAGTTGTGCTTTTTCAGATCCAATGGATAAAAAATTAGAGGGATACCTTAAGAAAATGTTTATTCAACAAGGTTTTATTTTACAGCCCCTTGCATGCATTGCGCCTGTCACTGCTGCGGCGGCATTCTGGTTTGAGGCCCTGGAAGAGGTCATCCATACAGCTCCATTGACTGAAATTGTTGACAAGCTTAGAACTCTTAAGCTAGCTAACTCATTTGTTTCTGATGCCATTGTTCATTTGACTAAACTAACGGCTAAGAATTCCGGATTCGCCATCCAGGCGCGTAGGGCGCTATGGCTCAAATCCTGGTCAGCTGATGTTACTTCAAAGTCTAAATTACTCAACATTCCTTTCAAGGGGCAGACCTTATTCGGGCCTGGTTTGAAAGAAATTATTGCTGACATTACTGGAGGTAAGGGTCATACCCTTCCTCAGGACAGGGCCAAATCAAAGGCCAAACAGTCTAATTTTCGTGCCTTTCGAAATTCCAAGGCAGGTGCAGCATCAACTTCCTCCACTTGAGGACAAGAGGGAACTTTTGCTCAATCTAAGCAGGCCTGGAAACCTAACCAGTCCTGGAACAAAGGCAAGAAGGCCAGAAAGCCTGCTGCTGCCTCTAAGACAGCATGAAGGAACGGCCCCCTATCCGGCGACGGATCTAGTGGGGGGCAGACTTTTTCTCTTCGCCCAGGCGTGGGCAAGAGATGTTCAGGATCCCTGGGCGTTGGAGATCATATCTCAGGGATATCTTCTGGACTTCAAAGCTTCCCCTCCACAAGGGAGATTTCATCTTTCAAGGTTATCTGCAAATCAGATAAAGAAAGAGGCATTCCTACGCTGTGTGCAAGACCTCCTAGTAATGGGAGTGATCCATCCAGTTCCGCGGACGGAACAAGGACAGGGTTTTTATTCAAATCTGTTTGTGGTTCCCAAAAAAGAGGGAACCTTCAGACCAATTTTGGATCTAAAGATCTTAAACAAATTCCTCAGAGTTCCATCTTTCAAAATGGAAACTATTCGGACCATCCTACCCATGATCCAAGAGGGTCAGTACATGACCACAGTGGACTTAAAGGATGCCTACCTTCACATACCGATTCACAAAGATCATCATCGGTTCCTAAGGTTTGCCTTTCTAGACAGGCATTACCAATTTGTAGCTCTTCCCTTCGGGTTGGCTACAGCCCCGAGAATCTTTACGAAGGTTCTGGGCTCACTTCTGGCGGTTCTAAGACCACGAGGCATAGCGGTGGCTCCGTATCTAGACGACATCCTGATACAGGCGTCAAGCTTTCAAATTGCCAAGTCTCATACAGAGATAGTTCTGGCATTTCTGAGATCGCACGGGTGGAAAGTGAACGAGGAAAAGAGTTCTCTATCCCCACTCACTAGAGTCTCCTTCTTAGGGACTCTTATAGATTCTGTAGAGATGAAAATTTACCTGACGGAGTCCAGGTTATCAAAAGCTTCTAAATGCTTGCCGTATTCTTCATTCCATTCCACGCCCTTCGGTGGCTCAGTGTATGGAGGTGATCGGCTTAATGGTAGCGGCAATGGACATAGTGCCATTTGCGCGCCTACATCTCAGACCGCTGCAATTATGCATTCTAAGTCAGTGGAATGGGGATTACACAGATTTGTCCCCTCTGCTAAATCTGGATCAAGAGACCAGAGATTCTCTTCTCTGGTGGTTGTCTCGGGTCCACCTGTCCGAGGGTATGACCTTTCGCAGGCCAGATTGGACAATTGTAACAACAGATGCCAGCCTTCTAGGTTGGGGTGCAGTCTGGAACTCCCTGAAGGCACAGGGATCGTGGACTCAGGAGGAGAAACTCCTTCCGATAAATATTCTGGAGTTAAGAGCAATATTCAATGCTCTTCTGGCTTGGCCTCAGTTAGCAACACTGAGGTTCATCAGATTTCAGTCGGACAATATCACGACTGTGGCTTACATCAACCATCAAGGGGGAACTAGGAGTTCCCTAGCGATGTTAGAAGTCTCAAAAATAATTCGCTGGGCAGAGACTCACTCTTGCCACCTGTCAGCAATCCATATCCCAGGCATGGAGAACTGGGAGGCGGATTTTCTAAGTCGTCAGACTTTTCACCTGGGGGAGTGGGAACTCCATCCGGAGGTGTTTGCTCAATTGATTCATCGTTGGGGCAAACCAGAGTTGGATCTCATGGCGTCTCGCCAGAACGCCAAGCTTCCTTGTTACGGATCCAGGTCTAGGGACCCAGAAGCGACGCTGATATATGCTCTAGCAGCGCCTTGGTTCTTTAACCTGGCTTATGTGTTTCCACCGTTTCCTCTGCTCCCTCGACTGATTGCCAAAATCAAACAGGAGAGAGCATCAGTGATTCTAATAGCGCCTGCGTGGCCACGCAGGACCTGGTATGCAGACCTAGTGGACATGTCATCCTTTCCACCATGGACTCTGCCTCTAAGACAGGACCTTCTAATACAAGGTCCTTTCAATCATCCAAATCTAATTTCTCTGAGACTGACTGCATGGAGATTGAACGCTTGATTCTATCAAAGCGTGGCTTCTCCGAGTCAGTCATTGATACCTTAATACAGGCACGAAAGCCTGTTACCAGGAAAATCTATCACAAGATATGGCATACATATGTTTACTGGTGTGAATCCAAGAATTACTCATGGAGTAAGGTTTGGATTCCTAGGATATTGTCCTTTCTCCAAGAGGGTTTGGACAAAGGATTATCAGCTAGTTCCTTAAAGGGACAGATTTCTGCTCTGTCTATTCTTTTGCACAAGTGTCTGGCAGAAGTTCCAGACGTCCAGGCATTTTGTCAGGTTTTGGTTAGAATTAAGCCTGTGTTTAAACCTGTTGTTCCCCCATGGAGCTTAAACTTGGTTCTTAAAGTTCTTCAAGGAGTTCCGTTTGAGAGTCTCTGAGCTATCTGCCTTACAATGTGATTCTCCTTATCTGATTTTTCATGCAGATAAGGTAGTTCTGCGTAACAAACCTGGGTTTTTACCTAAGGTGGTTTCTAACAAGAATATCAATCAAGAGATTGTTGTTCCATCATTGTGTCCTAATCCTTCTTCAAAGAAGGAAAGTCTTTTACATAATCTGGACGTAGTCCGTGCCTTGAAGTTTTACTTACAAGCTACTAAAGATTTTCGTCAAACATCTTCCCTGTTTGTCGTTTATTCTGGACAGAGGAGAGGTCAAAAAGCTTCGGCAACCTCTCTTTCCTTTTGGCTTCGGAGTATTATACGCCTAGCCTATGAGACTGCTGGACAGCAGCCCCCTGAAAGAATTACAGCTCATTCTACTAGAGCTGTGGCTTCCACCTGGGCCTTTAAAAATGAGGCCTCTGTTGAACAGATTTGCAAGACCGCGACTTGGTCTTCGCTTCACACTTTTTCAAAATTTTACAAATTTGATACTTTTGCTTCTTCGGAGGCTGTTTTTGGGAGAAAGGTTCTTCAGGCAGTGGTTCCTTCCGCTTAATCCCTGCCTTGTCCCTCCCATCATCCGTGTACTTTAGCTTTGGTATTGGTATCCCATAAGTAATGGATGATCCGTGGACTGGATACACTTAACAAGAGAAAACATAATTTATGCTTACCTGATAAATTTATTTCTCTTGTAGTGTATCCAGTCCACGGCCCGCCCTGTCATTTTAAGGCAGGTCTAAAATTTAATTAAACTACAGTCACCACTGCACCCTATGGTTTCTCCTTTCTCTGTTTGTTTCGGTCGAATGACTGGATATGGTAGTTAGGGGAGGAGCTATATAGCAGCTCTGCTGTGGGTGATCCTCTTGCAACTTCCTGTTGGGAAGGAGAATATCCCATAAGTAATGGATGATCCGTGGACTGGATACACTACAAGAGAAATAAATTTATCAGGTAAGCATAAATTATGTTTTTCAATGACAAATGACTCCAGCGCGTAAAATATCAGAAAGGGCCAGATTACAAGTGTAACGCTAATTAATGCTCCCGCTCGAGCATTAATTGTGCTAGAAGTAAGCTTTCTGCACGCGCCAGGTAGTGCTCATATTATGAGTTGAAAGTAAACTGTTTTTGCTTGAGTGCTATCTCGAGCTCAAAAAGCCAAACTTACAATATCGTGTGCGCGTTCATGTATTCCCCCATAGAAGTCAATGGAGAAAAAAACACCCCACTTTTGCACAAACATGATGACATATTCTCATGTGCGCTAACCTTATATGAAAATATGAATATTTCACAATCCAATGTTCTTCGCATATAAGAATATGTTCTATTTATTCAAAAATAAATATTTCTACATTTATCTGATGGTACAGTATATATATATATATATATATATATATATACACACACCTGTATATATCTGTGTGTATATATCTATCTATCTATCTATATATATATATATATATATATATATATATATATATATATATGTGTATATATATATATATATATGTAATCAATGTAAATATTTGCATAGGAAATTAGCACATCTAGGCAAGAATCCCCGCTTGCTTTTCCCCAGAAATACCTCATATACAATGTTACCAATGTACAAGAGAATTCTGGGTAAGTTATGAAAATTAGATATGCAAATTCTCAGTTGAGGTATTTCTGGGGGAAAGCAAGTGGGGATTATTGCCTAGATGTGCTAACTTCCTATGCAAATATTTACATTGATTTAATTTTGAGGCATGGAGGATTTTTTTTTTTTTTTTTTTTTTTATTATTTTTATTGAGGTTCTTTTCAAAACATACAATTAGTAGCAATAAAAACATACATATAAGAGAAAATAAATTGTTACAGGGTAGGCTGTTAAAACAAAGCTGAGAAATGCACAAATTACTTAATGACAACCTACACTGTCAGTACAGGCAGAAAATGCTTCTTAAGCTGTAAGCCCACCAAAAGATTTGAGTGGCCACTCTTGGACCACACTTTTACTTTAACCCTGATATAAGGTAGGTGAACATTAATGTGTCAGGGCCACTCATGGACCCTGGATGAAGAACCTCTGGTTTTCTTGCTTTTTGATACTATATTTATGCTTAACACTTGCTTTTTGCATTTTAATATTATAGTTAGAATGAACATTTTAACAGGGTAGTAGAACTTTGAGAGAATGTAAATAGAACTCTGCCTGACATATATTTGGAAAAAGACAGTAATATACTAAACCAGAGGTGGAACTAATTAAAAACTAGGAGATTATATCTACATATATCATAAAAATTGAGAGAATAAGAGGGAGTTGAAGGTAAGGTTGCCACATAAGAAAGGTCCTTATTATCAAATCAAGTATGAGTTGTACACTAATCAGCCAAAATCTGAACAGTGATAGATCATGCCCAAAACTTGTTCCAAAGTAAATATCCACCTACATTGGGATGTTATGTATGAATAGCAAAAACTAAAGTAGTTGAAACAAAATAAAGGATAGATATCTCGCCACCTCGGCCGCTGGCAACAAGACACCACCTTAACATGGTTTGCTAAGATATTATATGAGTAGGGGGAAGTCAAAAGCTATACTATAATTTAGGGCATAACTGAACAGGAGGCCGAATACGCTTTCTAGAAAGAAGCAATAAAGGGGTATATAAGTAAAACAACTCTTAAGAAATGGGCATAGCACTGTATATATTGTTAAGTGATAAATAGGTCAAAAGTGATGCGGAAGGCCTGTAAGTAATGGGTAAAAAGGACCAAAAGTAATAACCTGGACATTACAAATAAACAGATTACTCAGGTGAACTGGTTCTCACTATGTTACTGAGCTTGGCGTCCCCATATAGGCAGGAGACATTGTTATAGAATCACAGGGTTTTCATTAAAGAAATCAGGGGCAGTTCAAGAACCTACAACTATTAGACAGATAGTCCCCAGTGAAGATATACATGTTTCAAGTGTGCAAATTGTTCAAATGAGACTTCAGTAGCAATATACATAGGATACAGAATACCATAACTTTAAGACTCAATGCCTAAATGGTAGGCTCCTACAGTGTTACTGAACCTGACATCTCTGTACATACAATGAGAGTGATCATGGCTTCTTTAAGCAGGGAAATGTGTGAGAGAGTAGCACTAAAAGCTATAACTGTGGAGATATATGATGTAGAAATATGCTGTAATAGGACATCATATCATAAAGAGCAGATAATACTGTGTGTAGATAAATGAGTGATCAAAGGCATTAAGCAGTACACAGGGTGTTACTAAAAACAATTAATGTGCCATAGACGTTGGAGCTTTTAAAAGAGTCATCTTAGGATCCCTAAGTGGTCTTACATGAAATTTTGGTATGCATAGTAGTATAACTAAGGAGACACCTTCACATTAAAATCTTATCTAAGATACTAACTGTACTAGTCGCAGGACATAGTCTCATCAACTAAGGGATGTTTTATTCTAAATGTCTGGTAGTTTTCTCCAGCAACCGCAATCGTGCTCACAATAATAAACAGAAAGTGCTCCAGTCAAGGTATAACAATGATATGCGGGTGCAGATAAAAAAATCATCAATACTCTTACTACAGTAGTCACATAAACTCACTGCGGCTAATAAGACACTCTAACAGTCATGCATATATAGATATCTTCTTTGGACCCATTTTTGCAAGGATCGTTAATGACACTCCAGAGGAAACTATTTGCGGCCCCACCTAACTGTGATAAGTCTGTCCTACTGCTTTAACAAGGAGCCGGCAAGAATAAATGAAGGTTACATGCAGGGGAGACCAGAGTGAAACGTCTCAATCATGGAGAGAGGGCTGCAGCAAGCCTCCTGGGTCCCAGTCCAGGTGCATCAGGGGGAGACGCGACCAGACTACCAGGAGGTAATACGAGCCTGACAGTTGTGCTGCTCGTGGTAGCGTGGAGCCGTTGAGCCGGGTGCAGACTTCTGTCAAAAACTCCATTGCGGTAATTGTACTCCAAGCTCTCCTCAATTGAGTGCGACTTTCCAGGTCCAGGATGGTAACTCGCGGCCACGCCGCTCTTTGTTCCTTGGGAGAGTGTACAATCGGGGATCCTTTGGGTACATATATTGCAGCTGCAAGGTTCAGTGAAATGGTTTGCAGGCTATCTGTCCCATCACTGTGAGATTTCCATGATCCGGCAACAGAACTCACAGCATCGCTGTTGTAGCCGTTAACTGTTTTCTCATATTTCAGTGTAGGCAGCATGATACTGGGGTCCGTTGATCTCTTACTGTTATTCTGTGTGTAGAGGGAGCGCTGAGGTCTCACCATGTTATCGCTCCATCCTTCCATAAGTACAGGCTCAGCATGGGTGACTGCCTGCGGCAAATTAATGCTATTGGGCTTGAGTGTTGAATTCAGAATATTCTCAAAGGCGGCATGGTGGTTTGCTAGTATAAGTTCCAGCTCCCTTAAAATATCCGTAGCGTACTCCATAGTCTATTATGTAGATCTATAGTCAGGCAGATTAAGTAGAGTAGATTTTAACTAACGCACACTTAGTGCTTCTTAACGACAGGGCCGAGGGCTTCCCGCCGGGGGTAAAGTGAAGGGCCAAGATCTTATAATGGCTCCAGACGCTGATGCCAGCAGCAATTCCATTAACTAGAGGTATGAAAAGTTGTGGCTTCAAAAGTGCAGAGCAATGCTGGTAGTTAGTTACATAGATCGATCTGTTGAAAGGCAAATTTTGAAGATTTATGCAGAAAAGCTGTAGCAGCACACAGCAATGCGACTGAACATGGCCGCTGCCCGGAAGTTCCCCGAGACATGGAGGATTTTAATTTCAGTTTTTTATCTCCCCCCATAATTTTAATGAATTTTATATATATATATATATGTATATGTGTATATGTGTGTGTGTATATATATATATATATATATATATAGAGAGAGATAGATAGATATATACATATATATATAAATATCTATTTAAAAATACTTAGAACTAGAACATATTCTGCTATGTACAGAACATTGGAATGTGAAATTTACTGTAAATAACACATTATTAAATATGAATATTGAATAAATATGCATTTACATGTTTTCACCTACTAAAAGGGACAGTAAACCTTCAGAATAAAATTGCATCTTTCAAAGGAACAGATCTAAACTTTATATTTCATAATTGCATGTTATTTTTTTTAATTTAATGTTCAAAAAACACTTATTTTTCTCAAATTGCACTCCCTCCGTTTTGCTAATTATGCAAAGCCATTCACGGATGGCTCTACATATAACGCTCGAGAGCGTGCACCTCCATTTTTAATCCCATGATTCTCTTCTCTGGCTAAGCTTTCAGTAGGAGGAGTATTTCTCTATCAATACACTGAAGAATGGTAGTCACGTGATAAAGAACGATAGCATGAGAGACTGCAGTTTAGCACAGCAGCGTTACGTACATTCTGCACAACCTGTATAAATTAAGTAAATTAAATCCCTGTAGGCATACGAGCATATAATGCAGATTTATAATCTTACACAGAGCTTTACATTTATGTTATCTATTTACTGCAATATGAAATGAAAACGTTATACACAAACTTTCAGCAATGCCATTTATTATGACGTGTCTGATAACTACTATAGTATGTGCTACGAGCTGACTGAAGTGCTGCACTGTCAGTTTCCTAATGGGTGATGCAGACGCTAACTGTATTACACACGCTTCCTAACAAATAGACATGCGTGTATGTTTGAACCATATTGCAAATACGAACGGGATAGTGCTTTGCCGTAATCAATATTCATAGAGCTAACTATTAAAAACGCTCTGATTGGTCAATACTTTCAGGAATTTCTGTGACTGCGTGCAGGGGCTTTCTGCTACTGAGAGAGTGCGGCATTTTTGCATTTGGTAAAATAAAGGAAAAATAATATAAAAAATAATATTTGAAAAAGATGTTTTACGCTTAAGTTGTTATAATTATACATTTAGTAAACGGAAGCTGTAATATAATTACTCAAAGTTTTCTGACCCTTTAACGGCTCCAATCTCGATATATGTATACATATGTATTTCTGTGTTTATAGGTGTATATATGTCTGTAAATACATATCTACACATATAAATACATATGTACACAAACACATACATATACACACATATACATATTTAGATGTAAATGTATGTATGTCTGTTAAAGCTTTTTACCTGCCTTTCCCCCCCCAATATGTGAGACCTCATAACGTTTATGTGCAAAAAAATGTTTTAAATATTTTTTTATTAGATGGTGTTATTATGTGTGTAACTGTACTGTGTAATGTATATTTATCAGATAGTGTTATTATGAGTGTAACTTTACTTTGTAATGTATATTTATTAGATGGTGTTATTATGAGTATAACTGTACTGTGTAATGTATATTTATTAGATAGTGTTATTATGTGTGTAACTGTACTGTGTAATGTATATTTATTAGATGGTGTTATGTGTGTAACTGTACTGTGTAATTTATATTTATTAGATAGTGCTATTATGAGTGTAACTGTACTGTGTAATGTATATTTATTAGATAGTGTTATTATAAGTGTAACTGTACTGTGTAATGTATATTTATTAGATGGTGTTATTATGAGTATAACTGTACTGTGTAATGTATATTTATTAGATAGTGTTATTATGTGTGTAACTGTACTGTGTAATGTATATTTATTAGATAGTGCTATTATGAGTGTTACTCTACTGTGTAATGTATGTTTATTAGACAGTGTTAATATGAGTGTGACTGTACTGTGTAATGTATTTTTATTAGATAGTGTTATTATGTGTGTAACTGTACTGTGTAATGTATATTTATTAGATGGTGTTATTATGAGTGTATCTGTACTGTGTAATGTATTGTTATTAGATGGTGTTATTATGTGTGTAACTGTACTGTGTAATGTATTGTTATTAGATGGTGTTATTATGTGTGTAACACTACTGTGTAATGTATTGTTATTAGATGGTGTTATTATGTGTGTAACTGTACTGTGTAATGTATTGTTATTAGATGGTGTTATTATGTGTGTAACTGTACTGTGTAATGTATTGCTATTAGATGGTGTTATTATGTGTGTAACTGTACTGTGTAATGTATTGTTATAAGATGGTGCTGTGTGTAACTGTACTGTGTAATGTATTGTTATTAGATGGTGTTACGTGTATGTAACTGTACTGTGTAATGTATTATTATTAGATGGTGTTATTATGAGTGTATCTGTACTGTGTAATGTATTGTTATTAGATGGTGCTGTGTGTAACTGTACTGTGTAATGTATTGTTATTAGATGGTGTTATTATGTGTGTAACTGTACTGTGTAATGTATTGTTATTAGATGGTGTTATTATGTGTGTAACTGTACTGTGTAATGTATTGTTATTAGATGGTGTTATTATGTGTGTAACTGTACTGTGTAATGTATTGTTATTAGATGGTGTTATTATGTGTGTAACTGTACTGTGTAATGTATTGTTATTAGATGGTGTTCTGTGTGTGTAATTGTTCTATGTAATGTATTGTTATTAGATGGTGTTCTGTGTGTGTAACTGTACTGTGTAATGTATTTTTATTAGATGGTGTTACATGTGTAACTGTACTTTGTAATGTATTTTATTAGATGGTGTTATTATGAGTGTAAGTGTACTGTATTTTATTAGATAGTGTTATGAGTGTGTAACGGTACTGTGTAATGTATATTTATTAGATGGTGTTATGTGTGTAACTGTACTGTGTAATGTATTGTTATTAGATGGTGTTATTATCAATGTAAATGTACTGTGTAATGTATTGTTATTAGATGGTGCTGTGTGTAACTGTACTGTGTAATGTATTGTTATTAGATGGTGTTATGTGTGTGTAACTGTACTGTGTAATGTATATTTATTAGTCAGTGTTATTATGTGTGTACCTGTACTGTGTAATGTATATTTATTAGATGGTGTTATGTGTGTAACTGTACTGTGTAATGTATAGTTATTAGATGGTGTTATGTGTGTAACTGTACTGTGTAATGTATTGTTATTAGATGGTGTTATTATGAGTGTAACTGTACTGTGTAATGTATTGTTATTAGATGGTGTTACGTGTGTAACTGTAAAATACTTTGTAATGTATTTTATTAGATGGTGTTATTATGAGTGTAAGTGTACTGTATTTTATTAGATAGTGTTATGAGTGTAACGGTACTGTGTAATGTATTGTTATTAGATGGTGCTGTGTGTAACTGTACTGTGTAATGTATTGTTATTAGATGGTGTTCTGTGTGTGTAACTGTACTCTGTAATGTATTGTTATTAGATGGTGTTATTATGAGTGTAACTGTACTGTGTAATGTATTGTTATTAGATGGTGCTGTGTGTAACTGTACTGTGTAATGTATTGTTATTAGATGGTGTTATTATGTGTGTAACTGTACTGTGTAATGTATATTTATTAGATGATGTTATTATGTGTGTAACTGTACTGTGTAATGTACATTTATTAGATGGTTTTATTATGAGTGTAAGTGTACTGTATTTTATTAGATAGTGTTATGAGTGTAACGGTACTGTGTAATGTATATTTATTAGATGGTGTTATTATGTGTGTAACTGTACTGTGTAAAGTATATTTATTAGATGGTGTTATTATGAGTGTAACTGTACTGTGTAATGTATATTTATTAGATTGTGTTATTATGTGTGTAACTGTACTGTGTAATGTATATTTATTAGACCGTGTTATGTGTGTAACTGTACTCTGTAATGTATATTTATTAGATGGTGTTTTTATGAGTGTAACTGTACTGTGTAATGTGTATATATATATATATATATATTAGATGGTGTTATTATGAGTGTAACTGTACTGTGTAATGTATATTTATTAGATGGTGTTATGTGTGTAACTGTACTGTGTAATGTATATTTATTAGTCAGTGTTATTATGTGTGTACCTGTACTGTGTAATGTATATTTATTAGACAGTGTTATTATGTGTGTAACTGTACTGTGTAATGTATTGTTATAAGATGGTGCTGTGTGTAACTGTACTGTGTAATGTATTGTTATTAGATGGTGTTATGTGTATGTAACTGTACTGTGTAATGTATTATTATTAGATGGTGTTATTATGAGTGTATCTGTACTGTGTAATGTATTGTTATTAGATGGTGCTGTGTGTAACTGTACTGTGTAATGTATTGTTATTAGATGGTGTTATTATGTGTGTAACTGTACTGTGTAATGTATTGTTATTAGATGGTGTTCTGTGTGTGTAATTGTACTGTGTAATGTATTGTTATTAGATGGTGTTCTGTGTGTGTAACTGTACTGTGTAATGTATTTTTATTAGATGGTGTTACATATGTAACTGTACTTTGTAATGTATTTTATTAGATGGTGTTATTATGAGTGTAAGTGTACTGTATTTTATTAGATAGTGTTATAAGTGTGTAATGGTACTGTGTAATGTATATTTATTAGATGGTGTTATGTGTGTAACTGTACTGTGTAATGTATTGTTATTAGATGGTGTTATTATCAATGTAAATGTACTGTGTAATGTATTGTTATTAGATGGTGCTGTGTGTAACTGTACTGTGTAATGTATTGTTATTAGATGGTGTTATGTGTGTGTACCTGTACTGTGTAATGTATATTTATTAGACAGTGTTATTATGAGTGTAACTGTACTGTGTAAGGTATAGTTATCAGATGGTGTTTTTATGAGTGTAACTGTACTGTGTAATGTATATTTATTAGATGGTTTTATGTGTGTAACTGTACTGTGTAATGTGTATTTATTAGACAGTGTTATTATGAGTGTAATTGTACTATGTAATGTATATTTATTAGATAATGTTATTATGAGTGTAACTGTATTGTGTAATGTATATTTATTAGATAGTGCTATGTGTGTAACTGTACTATGTAATGTATATTTATTAGACGGTGTAATTATGTCTGTAACTGTACTGTGTAATGTATATTTATTAGATAGTGCTATGTGTGTAACTGTACTATGTAATGTATATTTATTAGACAGTGTCATTATGTCTGTAACTGTACTGTGTAATGTATATTTATTAGATAGTGTTATTATGTCTGTAACTGTACTATGTAATGTATGTTTATTAGATGGTGTTATTATGTGTGTAACTGTACTGTGTAATGTATATTTATTAGATGGTGTTATTATGTGTGTAACTGTACTGTGTAATGTATATTTATTAGATAGTGTTATTATGTGTGTAACTGTACTGTGTAATGTATATTTATTAGATGGTGTTATGTGTGTAACTGTACTGTGTAATGTATATTTATTAGATGGTGTTATGTGTGTAACTGTACTGTGTAATGTATATTTATTAGATAGTGTTATTATGTCTGTAACTGTACTATGTAATGTATGTTTATTAGATGGTGTTATTATGTGTGTAACTGTACTGTGTAATGTATATTTATTAGATGGTGTTATTATGTGTGTAACTGTACTGTGTAATGTATATTTATTAGATAGTGTTATTATGTGTGTAACTGTACTGTGTAATGTATATTTATTAGATGGTGTTATTATGTGTGTAACTGTACTATGTAATGTATATTTATTAGATAGTGTTATTATGTGTGTAACTGTACTGTGTAATGTATATTTATTAGATAGTGTTATTATGTGTGTAACTGTACTGTGTAATGTATATTTATTAGATGGTGTTATTATGTGTGTAACTGTACTGTGTAATGTATGTTTATTAGATGGTGTTATTATGTGTGTAACTGTACTGTGTAATGTATATTTATTAGATAGTGTTATGTGTGTAACTGTACTCTGTAATGTATATTTATTAGATAGTGTTATTATGTGTGTAACTGTACTATGTAATGTATATTTATTAGATAGTGTTATTATGTGTGTAACTGTACTATGTAATGTATATTTATTAGATAGTGTTATTATGTGTGTAACTGTACTGTGTAATGTATATTTATTAGATGGTTTTATTATGTGTGTAACTGTACTATGTAATGTATATTTATTAGATAGTGTTATTATGTGTGTAACTGTACTGTGTAATGTATATTTATTAGATAGTGTTATTATGTGTGTAACTGTACTATGTAATGTATATTTATTAGATAGTGTTATTATGTGTGTAACTGTACTATGTAATGTATATTTATTAGATAGTGTTATTATGTGTGTAACTGTACTGTGTAATGTATATTTATTAGATAGTTTTATTATGTGTGTAACTGTACTGTGTAATGTATATTTATTACATAGTGTTATTATGAGTGTAACTGTACTGTGTAATGTATATTTATTAGATAGTGTTATGTGTGTAACTGTACTGTGTAATGTATATTTATTAGATAGTGTTATTATGTGTGTAACTGTACTATGTAATGTATATTTATTAGATAGTGTTATTATGTGTGTAACTGTACTATGTAATGTATATTTATTAGATAGTGTTATTATGTGTGTAACTGTACTATGTAATGTATATTTATTAGATAGTGTTATTATGTGTGTAACTGTACTGTGTAATGTATATTTATTAGATGGTTTTATGTGTGTAACTGTACTGTGTAATATATTTTTTATGTGTTTTATGACACTATTTTTTGCGAAACAGTTAACCAGAGCTCTGAAGTCGCAGTAATCATTCTAACGTAAATCGTGATTGCGCTCAAACAATCTTGCTTACTTTCAACTCCTAATACCAGCAGTAAGTCTGACGATCACGTTGTCAATTGAAAAAAAAAAGCCATTCCTGTATTTCCAACAGCAGGAAAAATAAAACAGACTGGAATAGTACCCGTTATTTAGAATTTATTCTGGTGGTAGAGCAAATAAACATTGTAGAAACTATTGTATCACAGAGATGTGTTTAGTTAACTATACATAGCTACATAATAACCAGATTACAGCATCACATTGATTTACATTTATGCAGCATTGGGGTGCACGTCACTGCCTGATTTACTTTTATGTAGCATTGTGGTGCACGTCACTGTCTGATTTACTTTTATGTAGCATTGGGGTGCACGTCACTGTCTGATTTACTTTTATGTATCATTGTGGTGCACGTCACTGTCTGATTTACTTTTATGTAGCATTGGGGTGCACGTCACTGTCTGATTTACTTTTATGTAGCATTGGGGTGCACGTCACTGTCTGATTTACTTTTATGTAGCATTGGGGTGCACGTCACTGTCCGATTTACTTTTATGTATCATTGTGGTGCACGTCACTGCCTGATTTACTTTTATGTAGCATTGGGGTGCACGTCACTGTCTGATTTACTTTTATGTAGCATTGGGGTGCACGTCACTGCCTGATTTACTTTTATGTAGCATTGGGGTGCACGTCACTGTCTGATTTACTTTTATGTAGCATTGGGGTGCACGTCACTGTCTGATTTACTTTTATGTAGCATTGGGGTGCACGTCACTGTCTGATTTACTTTTATGTAGCATTGGGGTGCACGTCACTGTCCGATTTACTTTTATGTATCATTGTGGTGCACGTCACTGCCTGATTTACTTTTATGTAGCATTGGGGTTCACGTCACTGTCTGATTTACTTTTATGTAGCATTGGGGTGCACGTCACTGCCTGATTTACTTTTATGTAGCATTGGGGTGCACGTCACTGTCTGATTTACTTTTATGTAGCATTGGGGTGCACGTCACTGCCTGGTTTACTTTTATGTAGCATTGGAGTGCACGTCACTGCCTGATTTACTTTTATGTAGCATTGGGGTGCACGTCACTGCCTGATTTACTTTTATGTAGCATTGGGGTGCACGTCACTGCCTGATTTACTTTTATGTAGCATTGGAGTGCACGTCACTGCCTGATTTACTTTTATGTAGCATTGGGGTGCACGTCACTGCCTGATTTACGTACACTGTAGAGGTCCCATAATGGAAGATACTGAGGCACAATTATTAAATATACAAGGTTGTGTTTGTGCAATAATGAGGACGTTCCTTAGAATAGTACCAATATAGGGGAGTTAATAAATTTAATAAACAAGTTTTTGAATTAACCGCAGCCAGCCTTAGCCTCTGCTTCAGCTGTATGGAACGTGCTGTATAGGTATGTCAGTGCCGCCATACTTTACCTATACAACATGATCAAGTTACTTATCTGCACTGTCGCTTGTAGCTTGAGGAATATTTACTACAATAATGGGAGAATCAAGTGACCGCTACAAAGAATTAAAAAGTGTTTACCCATCGAGTGACAAGTATATAAGACGCAGCTATGGGGAAAACCTAGTGTTTAAATAATAGTGTCTCGTGTAAGGAAATGATCACCTACAGGTTTAAAATGCAATCTCAGATCATCTTGAAATAATGATTTCTTCCCTGAGGGAGAATATGATGGACACTTCACATGGATTTATTTGTATTTATGTAATTGCATGTGTGCCTGACAGCGATTAATATTTTATTAGGTTACGAAAGTGCAACTCTAGCTGACGAGAGAAAAGGAAAAGCACAGGATGCTGTTAGTAATTTAGCAGCTCATATGTTTTATTAGTGTAGACCAATTTATACACTTGTATAATTGCACAATTATTAGTGTAGACTGTGCACTTTACACTTGTACAATTACACAGTTATTAGTGTAGATTGTGCACTTAACACTTGTACAATTACACAGTTATTAGTGTAGACTGTGCACTTTACACTTGTACAATTACACAGTTATTAGTGTAGATTGTGCACTTAACACTTGTACAATTACACAGTTATTAGTGTAGACTGTGCACTTTACTCTTGTACAATTACACAGTTATTAGTGTAGATTGTGCACTTAACACTTGTACAATTACACAGTTATTAGTGTAGATTGTGCACTTAACACTTGTACAATTACACAGTTATTAGTGTAGACTGTGCACTTAACACTTGTACAATCAGACAGTTATTAGTGTAGACTGTGCACTTTACACTTGTACAATTACACAGTTATTAGTGTAGATTGTGCACTTAACACTTGTACAATTACACAGTTATTAGTGTAGACTGTGCACTTTACTCTTGTACAATTACACAGTTATTAGTGTAGACTGTGCACTTAACACTTGTACAATCAGACAGTTATTAGTGTAGACTGTGTACTTTACTCTTGTACAATCAGACAGTTATTAGTGTAGACTGTGCACTTTATACTTGTACAATCAGACAGTTATTAGTGTAGACTGTGCACTTTACACTTATACAATCAACCAGTTATTAGTGTAGACTGTGCACTTTACACTTGTACAATCAGACAGTTATTAGTGTAGACTGTGCACTTTACTCTTGTACACTTACACAGTTATTAGTGTTGACTGTGCACTTTACTCTTGTACACTTACACAGTTATTAGTGTAGACTGTTCACTTTACACTTGTACATTTACACAGTTATTAGTGTAGACTATGCACTTTACACTTGTACAATTACACAGTTATTAGTGTAGACTGTGCACTTTACTCTTGTACACTTACACAGTTATTAGTGTAGACTGTGCACTTTACTCTTGTACACTTACACAGTTATTAGTGTAGACTGTGCACTTTACACTTGTACATTTACACAGTTATTAGTGTAGACTGTGCACTTTACACTTGTACAATTACACAGTTATTAGTGTAGACTGTGCACTTTACTCTTGTACACTTACACAGTTATTAGTGTAGACTGTGCACTTTACTCTTGTACATTTACACAGTTATTAGTGTAGACTTTGCACTTTACACTTGTACAATTACACAGTTATTAGTGTAGACTGTGCACTTTACACTTGTACAATTGCACAGTTATTAGTGTTGACTGTGCACTTTACTCTTGTACACTTACACAGTTATTAGTGTAGACTGTGCACTTTACACTTGTACATTTACACAGTTATTAGTGTAGACTGTGCACTTTACACTTGTGCAATCAGACAGTTATTAGTGTAGACTGTGCACTTTCTTCTTGTACACTTACACAGTTATTAGTGTAGACTGTGCACTTTACTCTTGTACACTTACACAGTTATTAGTGTAGACTGTGCACTTTACACTTGTACAATTGCACAGTTATTAGTGTAGACTGTGCACTTTACTCTTGTACACTTACACAGTTATTAGTGTTGACTGTGCACTTTACTCTTGTACACTTACACAGTTATTAGTGTAGACTGTGCACTTTACACTTGTACATTTACACAGTTATTAGTGTAGAATGTGCACTTTACACTTGTACAATCAGACAGTTATTAGTGTAGACTGTGCACTTTACTCTTGTACACTTACACAGTTATTAGTGTAGACTGTGCACTTTACTCTTGTACACTTACACAGTTATTAGTGTAGACTGTACACTTTACTTTTGTACACTTACACAGTTATTACTGTAGACTGTGCACTTTACTCTTGTACACTTACACAGTTATTAGTGTAGACTGTGCACTTTACACTTGTACATTTACACAGTTATTAGTGTAGACTTTGCACTTTACACTTGTACAATTACACAGTTATTAGTGTAGACTGTGCACTTTACACTTGTACAATCAGACAGTTATTAGTGTAGACTGTGCACTTTACACTTGTACAATCAGACAGTTATTAGTGTAGACTGTGTACTTTACACTTGTACAATTACACAGTTATTAGTGTAGACTGTGCAATTTACTCTTGTACACTTACACAGTTATTAGTGTAGACTGTGTACTTTATTCTTGTACACTTACACAGTTATTAGTGTAGACTGTGCACTTTACACTTGTACATTTACACAATTATTAGTGTAGACTGTGCACTTTACACTTGTACAATTACACAGTTATTAGTGTAGACTGTGCACTTTACACTTGTACAATTACACAGTTATTAGTGTAGACTGTGCACTTTACACCTGTGCAATTACACAGTTATTAGTGTAGACTGTGCACTTTACACTTGTACAATCAGACAGGTATTAGTGTAGACTGTGCACTTTACACTTGTACAATTACACAGTTATTAGTGTAGACTGTGCACTTGTACAATCAGACAGTTATTAGTGTAGACTGTGCACTTTACTCTTGTGCAATCAAACAGTTATTAGTGTAGACTGTGCACTTTACTCTTGTACAATTACACAGTAATTAATGTAGACTGTGCACTTTACTCTTGTACAATCAGACAGTTATTAGTGTAGACTGTGCACTTGACTCTTGTACACTTATACAGTTATTAGTGTAGACTGTGTACTTTATTCTTGTACACTTACACAGTTATTAGTGTAGACTGTGCACTTTACACTTGTACATTTACACAATTCTTAGTGTAGACTGTGCACTTTACTCTTGTACACTTACACATTTATTAGTGTAGACTGTGTACTTTTTTCTTGTACACTTACACAGTTATTAGTGTAGACTGTGCACTTTACACTTGTACATTTACACAATTATTAGTGTAGACTGTGCACTTTACACTTGTACAATTACACAGTTATTAGTGTAGACTGTGCACTTTACCCTTGTACACTTTCCCAGTTATTAGTGTAGACTGTGCACTTTACTCTTGTACACTTTCCCAGTTATTAGTGTAGACTGTGCACTTTACTCTTGTACAATTACACAGTTATTAGTGTAGACTGTGCACTTTACTCTTGTACACTTACACAGTTATTAGTGTAGACTGTGCACTTTACTCTTGTACACTTACACAGTTATTAGTGTAGACTGTGCACTTTACACTTGTACATTTACACAGTTATTAGTGTAGACTGTGCACTTTACACTTGTACAATTACACAGTTATTAGTGTAGACTGTGCACTTTACTCTTGTACACTTACACAGTTATTAGTGTAGACTGTGCACTTTACTCTTGTACACTTACACAGTTATTAGTGTAGACTGTGCACTTTACACTTGTACAATTACACAGTTATTAGTGTAGACTGTGCACTTTACACTTGTACAATTGCACAGTTATTAGTGTTGACTGTGCACTTTACTCTTGTACACTTACACAGTTATTAGTGTAGACTGTGCACTTTACACTTGTACATTTACACAGTTATTAGTGTAGACTGTGCACTTTACACTTGTGCAATCAGACAGTTATTAGTGTAGACTGTGCACTTTCTTCTTGTACACTTACACAGTTATTAGTGTAGACTGTGCACTTTACTCTTGTACACTTACACAGTTATTAGTGTAGACTGTGCACTTTACACTTGTACAATTGCACAGTTATTAGTGTAGACTGTGCACTTTACTCTTGTACACTTACACAGTTATTAGTGTTGACTGTGCACTTTACTCTTGTACACATTTACACAGTTATTAGTGTAGAATGTGCACTTTACACTTGTACAATCAGACAGTTATTAGTGTAGACTGTGCACTTTACTCTTGTACACTTACACAGTTATTAGTGTAGACTGTGCACTTTACTCTTGTACACTTACACAGTTATTAGTGTAGACTGTACACTTTACTTTTGTACACTTACACAGTTATTACTGTAGACTGTGCACTTTACTCTTGTACACTTACACAGTTATTAGTGTAGACTGTGCACTTTACACTTGTACATTTACACAGTTATTAGTGTAGACTTTGCACTTTACACTTGTACAATTACACAGTTATTAGTGTAGACTGTGCACTTTACACTTGTACAATCAGACAGTTATTAGTGTAGACTGTGCACTTTACACTTGTACAATCAGACAGTTATTAGTGTAGACTGTGTACTTTACACTTGTACAATTACACAGTTATTAGTGTAGACTGTGCAATTTACTCTTGTACACTTACACAGTTATTAGTGTAGACTGTGTACTTTATTCTTGTACACTTACACAGTTATTAGTGTAGACTGTGCACTTTACACTTGTACATTTACACAATTATGAGTGTAGACTGTGCACTTTACACTTGTACAATTACACAGTTATTAGTGTAGACTGTGCACTTTACACTTGTACAATTACACAGTTATTAGTGTAGACTGTGCACTTTACACCTGTGCAATTACACAGTTATTAGTGTAGACTGTGCACTTTACACTTGTACAATCAGACAGGTATTAGTGTAGACTGTGCACTTTACACTTGTACAATTACACAGTTATTAGTGTAGACTGTGCACTTGTACAATCAGACAGTTATTAGTGTAGACTGTGCACTTTACTCTTGTGCAATCAAACAGTTATTAGTGTAGACTGTGCACTTTACTCTTGTACAATTACACAGTAATTAATGTAGACTGTGCACTTTACTCTTGTACAATCAGACAGTTATTAGTGTAGACTGTGCACTTGACTCTTGTACACTTATACAGTTATTAGTGTAGACTGTGTACTTTATTCTTGTACACTTACACAGTTATTAGTGTAGACTGTGCACTTTACACTTGTACATTTACACAATTCTTAGTGTAGACTGTGCACTTTACTCTTGTACACTTACACATTTATTAGTGTAGACTGTGTACTTTATTCTTGTACACTTACACAGTTATTAGTGTAGACTGTGCACTTTACACTTGTACATTTACACAATTATTAGTGTAGACTGTGCACTTTACACTTGTACAATTACACAGTTATTAGTGTAGACTGTGCACTTTACCCTTGTACACTTTCCCAGTTATTAGTGTAGACTGTGCACTTTACTCTTGTACACTTTCCCAGTTATTAGTGTAGACTGTGCACTTTACTCTTGTACAATCAGACAGTTATTAGTGTAGACTGTGCACTTTACTCTTGTACAATCAGACAGTTATATGTGTAGACTGTGCACTTTACTCTTGTACAATCAGACAGTTATATGTGTAGACTGTGTTTTTTTTTTTTTTTGAGGAATATTGCATTGATTTATTTTAATATCTTTTATTGGTTTCTTTTCATTTAAAGTTATTGCATCCAAGACTTTTCTGTACTTTATTTTTGCACTTTTCTCTTGTACAATCAGACAGTTATTAGTGTAGACTGTGCACTTTACACTTGTACAATTACACAGTAATTAGTGTAGACTGTGCACTTTACACTTGTACAATCAGACAGTTATTAGTGTAGACTGTGCACTTTACACTTGTACAATTACACAGTTATTAGTGTAGACTGTGCACTTTACTCTTGTACACTTACACAGTTATTAGTGTAGACTGTGCACTTTACTCTTGTACACTTACACAGTTATTAGTGTAGACTGTGCACTTTACTCTTGTACACTTACACAGTTATTAGTGTAGACTGTGCACTTTACTCTTGTACACTTACACAGTTATTAGTGTAGACTGTGCAATTTACTCTTGTACACTTACACAGTTATTAGTGTAGACTGTGCACTTTATACTTGTACAATTGCACAGTTATTATTGTAGACTGTGCACTTTACTCTTGTACACTTACACAGTTATTAGTGTTGACTGTGCACTTTACTCTTGTACACTTACACAGTTATTAGTGTAGACTGTACACTTTACTTTTGTACAATTACACAGTTATTAGCGTAGACTGTGCACTTTACTCTTGTACACTTACACAGTTATTAGTGTAGACTGTGCACTTTACTCTTGTACACTTACACAGTTATTAGTGTAGACTGTGCACTTTACACTTGTACAATTACACAGTTATTAGTGTAGACTGTGCACTTTACACTTGTAGAATTACACAGTTATTAGTGTAGACTGTGCACTTTACACTTGTACAATCAGACAGTTATTAGTGTAGACTGTGCACTTTACACTTGTACAATCAGACAGTTATTAGTGTAGACTGTGTACTTTACACTTGTACAATTACACAGTTATAGGTGTAGACTGCAATTTACTCTTGTACACTTACACAGTTATTAGTGTAGACTGTGTACTTTATTCCTGTACACTTACAGAGTTATTAGTGTAGACTGTGCACTTTACACTTGTACAATTACACAATTATTAGTGTAGACTGTGCACTTTACACTTGTACAATTACACAGTTATTAGTGTAGACTGTTCACTTTACACTTGTACAATTACACAGTTATTAGTGTAGACTGTGCACTTTACACCTGTGCAATTACACAGTTATTAGTGTAGACTGTGCACTTTACACTTGTACAATTACACAGTGATTAGTGTAGACTGTGCACTTGTACAATCAGACAGTTATTAGTGTAGACTGTGCACTTTACTCTTGTACAATCAAACAGTTATTAGTGTAGACTGTGCACTTTACTCTTGTACAATTACACAGTAATTAATGTAGACTGTGCACTTTACTCTTGTACAATCAGACAGTTATTAGTGTAGACTGTGCACTTGTACAATTACACAGTTATTAGTATAGACTGTGCCCTTTACTCTTGTACAATCAGACAGTTATTAGTGTAGACTGTGCACTTTACTCTTGTAAAATCAGACAGTTATATGTGTAGACTGTGCACTTGGACAATTACACAGTTATTAGTATAGACTGTGCACTTTACTCTTGTACAATCAGACAGTTATTAGTGTAGACTGTGCACTTGTACAATTACACAGTTATTAGTGTAGACTGTGCACTTTACTCTTGTTAGTGTAGACTGTGCGCTTTACTCTTGTACAATCAACCAGTTATTAGTGTAGACTGTGCACTTTACTCTTGTACAATTACACAGTAATTAATGCAGACTGTGCACTTTACTCTTGTACAATCAGACAGTTATTAGTGTAGATCGTGCACTTGTACAATCAGACAGTTATTAGTGTAGACTGTGCACTTGTACAATTACACAGTTATTAGTGTAGACTGTGCACTTTACTCTTGTACAATCAGACAGTTATTAGTGTAGACTGTGCACTTTACTCTTGTACAATCAGACAGTTATATGAGTAGACTGTGCACTTTACTCTTGTACAATCAGACAGTTATATGTGTAGACTGTGTTTTTTGTTTGTTTTTTGAGGAATATTGCATTGATTTATTTTAATATCTTTTATTGGTTTCTTTTCATTTAAAGTTATTGCATCCAAGAGCCAAGTGGACTTTTGATTAGACTTTTCTGTACTTTATTTTTGCACTTTTCTCTTGTACAATCAGACAGTTATTAGTGTAGAATGTGCACTTTACTCTTGTACAATCAGACAGTTATTAGTGTAGACTGTGCACTTTACACTTGTACAATTACACAGTAATTAGTGTAGACTGTGCACTTTACACTTGTACAATCAGACAGTTATTAGTGTAGACTGTGCACTTTACACTTGTACAATTACACAGTAATTAGTGTAGACTGTGCACTTTACACTTGTACAATCAGACAGTTATTAGTGTAGACTGTGCACTTTACACTTGTACAATCAGTCAGTTATTAGTGTAGACTGTGCACTTGTACAATCAGACAGTTTTTAGTGTAGAATGTGCACTTTACACTTGTACAATCAGTTATTAGTGTAGACTGTGCATTTTACACTTCTACAATTACACAGTTATTAATGTAGACTGTGCACTTTACACTTGTACATTTACACAGTTATTAGTGTAGAATGTGCACTTTACACTTGTACAATGAGACAGTTATTAGTGTAGACTTTCACTTGTACAATCAGACAGTTATTAGTGTAGACTGTGCACTTTACTCCTTTACAATTACACAGTAATTAGTGTAGACTGTGCACTTTACTCTTGTAAAATCAGAGTTATTAGTGTAGACTGTGCACTTGTACAATCAGACAGTTATTAGTGTAGACTGTGCACTTTACTCTTGTACAATCAACCAGTTATTAGTGTAGACTGTGCACTTTACTCTTGTACAATTACACAGTTATTAGTGTAGACTGTGTACTTTACTATTGTACAGTTACAAAGTAATTAGTGTAGACTGTGCACTTTACTCTTGTACAATCAGACAGTTATTAGTGTAGACTGTGCACTTTACTCTTGTACAATCAGACAGTTATTAATGTAGACTGTGCACTTTACTCTTGTACAATTACACAGTTATTAGTGTAGACTGTGTACTTTACTCTTGTACAATCACACAGTAATTAGTGTAGACTGTGCACTTTAGTCTTGTACACTTACACATTTATTAGTGTAGACTGTGCACTTTACTCTTGTACACTTACACAGTTATTAGTGTAGACCAGTGCTTTCCAAACTGTGTGTCGGGACACACTAGTGTGTCGGCAGCAGTGTGTAGGTGTGTCCCTGCTTCAGCACTAATTTATTTAAATTTAATTTAAACATTTTTTTTTTTTTGGTTTCTGACTTTCCGCCTGCCTGCTACGCATATCATATGGTTGACACGTGATTGATACCTAGTGAGTCACAGATCATCTTAACCTATTGGCGCAGCTCAGTGGGAACTGAAACTATTGCCATTGGCGGCTTTGGCGGCACATTGGCTCCTGACTGTACGTGTAGTCTCCTTAATCGGCTCGTGACTGCATTTGTAGTCAGTGAGTGGTACAGCAGTGTATTTGCAGCGCGGGCAGAAGTCAGTCAGACATGCAGAACTCTGAGGGCGGCAGCTTAAACGCTGAGCTGAAGTCAGAAGTCAGTGTTTTTTTGCAGCTAGCTCCCAGTAGTGCATTGCTGCTCCTGCTCTTGATATATGGATAGGAAGTGGAAGCTTAAAAATGCTTAATGATGAAATGTGAGTGTCTTTATTTAATAGTCCACTAAATATTCAGAAACTGTGTTCATCCCATCAACCTCATACATCCCATTAAATTAGTAAGTAGCTATTGGTGTTATTCTTGCACATACTTACTGTTACTTGTAAATACATTTTGTTATTATATAATTTATGTATGTGTCGTATCTCTTAAAACAAGTTCGTTTAACCTCCTTTTTGCAAGAACAACTGAATTACTGTGTCACGAAATGATGTAGGTCTAAAAAGTGTGTCCCCAACATGAAAAGTTTGGAAAGCTCTGGTGTAGACTGTGCACTTTACACTTGTACAATTGCACAGTTATTAGTGTAGACTGTGCACTTTACTCTTGTACAATTACACAGTTATTAGTATAGATTGTGCACTTTACTCTTGTTCAATCAGACAGTTATTAATGTAGACTGTGCACTTTACTCTTGTACAATTACACAGTTATTAGTGTAGACTATGTACTTTACTCTTGTACAATCACACAGTAATTAGTGTAGATTGTGCACTTTACTCTTGTACAATCACACAGTTATTAGTGTAGACTGTTTTTTTTTTGAGGAATATTGCATTGATTTATTTTAATATCTTTTATTGGCTTCTTTCCATTTGACGTTATTGCATCCAAGAGCCAAGTGGACTTTTGATTAAACTTTTCTGTACTTTATTTTACAGATGACAAGTAATAGCTTAGAAGAACATAAAGACAATACTTTTGTGCTGATACAAATACTGTGCTAGAGACCCCAGCTGCATGTGAGACTTCTGGCAATCAGCACATATATTTTGTGCATCTCCTGCAGCGTTTACAGTCTTTTTCCACAAGAATATGCATTTTCAAATATTCTTCTGACTTCAGAAATTTTTGTCAAGTTGCAGCAGTGCAGAGTTTTTGGAAACAATATAGGAAGGCAGGGAAAAAAACACAGAAAGTTGAGTAATGTTACCTTGTTGTTTAGCACAGAGAGACCTCATATCTGTCGCTTACACCTTCTCTGCTGTTGCTAGACGACGTCTGTTGTCTATTAAACGTAATATCACAAATGCTTTCTTCCAACGCGTTTCACTAACTTATTGCTACAGTAGAGAGAAATGTTTCACATGAAGCTGGTTAATAATCTGAGGTTGATCACTCTTATTTCTCACACACACTATACAACAGGTCACTGATGGCAGCATTAAACAAAGGATACAAACATGACCTTCCAAAATACATTATTTACAGTGAAATACAAGTACAGGATACAGCAGCACACATCTGGCTTGTTAATGACACGCTAAACACATAAAGATCTATAGTCCGTATTAAAGGAATATGAAACCCAGGCGTTTTCTTTTGTTTCCAAATTAACTTATTTCATTATATTTGTTTCATTCCGATCATATTCTATGTTGAAGAGATACCTAGGTACCATCTGTAGCACTACGTGACAGGTAATAGTGCTGTTATCTAGTGCTCTTGCTAATATATAATATTGTGTGTTATAGAGTTACCTTGGTAGTATCTGTAGCACTACATGACAGGTTAAAGTGTTGTCTAGTGATCTTGCCATTATATAATATTGTGTGTTATAGAGATACCTAGGTATCATCCGTAGCACTACATGACAGGTAATAGTGCTGTTATCTAGTGCTCTTGCTAATATATAATATTGTGTGTTATAGAGATACCTTGGTAGTATCTGTAGCACTACATGACAGGTAATAGTGCTGTTATCTAGTGCTCTTGCTAATGTACAATATTGTGTGTTATAGAGATACCTAGGTCGCATCTGTAGCACTACATGACAGGTAATAGTGCTGTTATCTAGTGCTCTTGCTAATGTATAATATTGTGTGTTATAGAGATACCTAGGTCGTATATGTAGCACTACATGACAGGCAATAGTGCTGTTATCTAGTGCTCTTGCTAATGTATAATATTTATGTGTTATAGAGATACCTAGGTAGTATCTGTAGCACTACATGACAGGTAATAGTGCTGTTATCTAATGCTCTTGCTAATGTATAATATTATGTGTTATAGAGATACCTAGGTAGTATCTGTAGCACTACATGACAGGTAATAGTGCTGTTATCTAGTGCTCTTGCTAATGTATAATTTTGTGTGTTATAAAGATAACTAGGTAGTATCTGGAGCACTACATGACAGGTAATAGTGCTGTTATCTAGTGCTCTTGCTAATGTATAATATTGTGTGTTATAGAGATACCTAGGTAGCATCTGTAGCACTACATGACAGGTAATAGTGCTGTTATCTAGTGCTCTTGCTAATGTATAATATTGTGTGTTATAGAGATACCTAGGTAGCATCTGTAGCACTACATGACAGGTAATAGTGCTGTTATCTAGTGCTCTTGCTAATGTATTATATTGTGTTATAGAGATACCTATGTAGTATCTGTAGCACTACATGACAGGTAATAGTGCTGGTATATATTGCTCTTGCTAATGTATAATATTGTGTTATAGAGCTACCTAGGTAGTATCTGTAGCACTACATGACAGGTAATAGTGCTGTTATCTAGTGCTCTTGCTAATGTATAATATTGTGTGTTATAGAGATACCCAAGTAGTATCTGTAGCACTACATGACAGGTAATAGTGCTGTTTTCTAGTGATCTTGCTAATGTATAATATTGTGTGTTATAGAGATACCTAGGTAGTATCTGGAGCACTACATGCCAGGTAATAATGCTGTTATCTAGTGCTCTTGCTAATGTATAATATTGTGTGTTATAGAGATACCTAGGTAGTATCTGGAGCACTACATGACAGGTAATAGTGCTGTTATCTAGTGATCTTGCTAATGTATAATATTGTGTGTTATAGAGATACCTAGGTAGTATCTGTAGCACTACATGACAGGTAATAGTGCTGTTATCTAGTGATCTTGCTAATGTATAATATTGTGTGTTATAGAGATACCTAGGTAGTATCTGGAGCACTACATGACAGGTAATAGTGCTGTTATCTAGTGATCTTGCTAATGTATAATATTGTGTGTTATAGAGATACCTAGGTAGTATCTGGAGCACTACATGCCAGGTAATAATGCTGTTATCTAGTGCTCTTGCTAATGTATAATATTGTGTGTTATAGAGATTCCTAGGTAGTATCTGTAGCACTACATGACAGGTAATAGTGCTGTTATCTAGTACTCTTGCTAATGTATAATATTGTGTGTTATAGAGATACCTAGGTACAATCTGTAGCACTACATGACAGGTAATAGTGCTGTTATCTAGTGCTCTTGCTAATGTATAATATTGTGTTATAGAGATACCTATGTAGTATCTGTAGCACTACATGACAGATAATAGTGCTGTTATCTAGTGCTCTTGCTAAAGTATAATATTGTGTTATAGAGATACCTAGGTATTATCTGTAGCACTACATGACAGATAATAGTGCTATTATCTAGTGCTGTTGCTAATGTATAATATTGTGTTATAGAGATACCTAGGTAGCATCTGTAGCACTACATGACAGGTAATAGTGCTGTTATCTAGTGCTCTTGCTAATGTATAATATTGTGTGTTATAGAGATACCTAGGTAGCATCTGTAGCACTACATGACAGATAATAGTGCTGTTACCTAGTGCTCTTGCTAATGTATAATATTGTGTGTTATAGAGATACCTAGGTAGCATCTGTAGCACTACATGACAGATAATAGTGCTGTTACCTAGTGCTCTTGCTAATGTATAATATTGTGTGTTATAGAGATACCTAGGTAGCATCTGTAGCACTACATGACAGGCAATAGAGCTGTTATCTAGTGCTCTTGCTAATGTATAATATTGTGTGTTATAGAGATATCTAGGTAGCATCTGTAGCACTACATGACAAGTAATAGTGCTGTTAGCTAGTAATCTTGCTAATGTATACTATTATGTGTTATAGAGATACCTAGGTAGTATCTGTAGCACTACATGACAAGTAATAGTGCTGTTATGTAGTGCTCTTGCTAATGTATAATATTGTGTGTTATAGAGATATCTAGGTAGTATCTGTATCACTACATGACAGGTTAAAGTGTTATCTAGAGATCTTGCTAATGTATAATATTGTGTGTTATAGAGATACCTAGGTAGTATCTCTAGCCCTACATGACAGGTAGTAGTGCTGTTATCTAGTGCTCTTGCAAATGTATAATATTGTGTGTTATAGAGTTACCTTGGTAGTATCTGTAGCACTACATGACAGGTTAAAGTGTTGTCTAGTGATCTTGCCAATGTATAATATTGTGTGTTATAGAGATACCTAGGTATCATCCGTAGCACTACATGACAGGTAATAGTGCTGTTATCTAGTGCTCTTGCTAATATATAATATTGTGTGTTATAGAGATACCTTGGTAGTATCTGTAGCACTACATGACAGGTAATAGTGCTGTTATCTAGTGCTCTTGCTAATGTACAATATTGTGTGATATAGAGATACCTAGGTCGCATCTGTAGCACTACATGACAGGTAATAGTGCTGTTATCAAGTGCTCTTGCTAATGTATAATATTGTGTGTTATAGAGATACCTAGGTAGTATCTGTAGCACTACATGACAGGCAATAGTGCTGTTATCTAGTGCTCTTGCTAATGTATAATATTTATGTGTTATAGAGATACCTAGGTAGTATCTGTAGCACTACATGACAGGTAATAGTGCTGTTATCTAATGCTCTTGCTAATGTATATATTATGTGTTATAGAGATACCTAGGTAGTATCTGTAGCACTACATGACAGGTAATAGTGCTGTTATCTAGTGCTCTTGCTAATGTATAATTTTGTGTGTTATAAAGATAACTAGGTAGTATCTGGAGCACTACATGACAGGTAATAGTGCTGTTATCTAGTGCTCTTGCTAATGTATAATATTGTGTGTTATAGAGATACCTAGGTAGCATCTGTAGCACTACATGACAGGTAATAGTGCTGTTATCTAGTGCTCTTGCTAATGTATTATATTGTGTTATAGAGATACCTAGGTAGCATCTGTAGCACTACATGACAGGTAATAGTGCTGTTATCTAGTGCTCTTGCTAATGTATTATATTGTGTTATAGAGATACCTATGTAGTATCTGTAGCACTACATGACAGGTAATAGTGCTGGTATCTATTGCTCTTGCTAATGTATAATATTGTGTTATAGAGCTACCTAGGTAGTATCTGTAGCACTACATGACAGGTAATCGTGCTGTTATCTAGTGCTCTTGCTAATGTATAATATTGTGTGTTATAGAGATACCTAGGTACCATCTGTAGCACTACATGACAGGTGATAGTGCTGTTATCTAGTGATCTTGCTAATGTATAATATTGTGTGTTATAGAGATACCCAAGTAGTATCTGTAGCACTACATGACAGGTAATAGTGCTGTTATCTAGTGATCTTGCTAATGTATAATATTGTGTGTTATAGAGATACCTAGTTAGTATCTGGAGCACTACATGCCAGGTAATAATGCTGTTATCTAGTGCTCTTGCTAATGTATAATATTGTGTGTTATAGAGATTCCTAGGTAGTATCTGTAGCACTACATGACAGGTAATAGTGCTGTTATCTAGTGATCTTGCTAATGTATAATATTGTGTGTGATAGAGATACCTAGGTAGTATCTGTAGCACTACATGACAGGTAATAGTGCTGTTATCTAGTGATCTTGCTAATGTATAATATTGTGTTATAGAGATACCTATGTAGTATCTGTAGCACTACATGACAGATAATAGTGCTGTTATCTAGTGCTCTTGCTAAAGTATAATATTGTGTTATAGAGATACTTAGGTATTATCTGTAGCACTACATGACAGATAATAGTGCTATTATCTAGTGCTGTTGTATAATATTGTGTGTTATAGAGATACCTAGGTAGTATCTGGAGCACTACATGACAGGTAATAGTGCTGTTATCTAGTGATCTTGCTAATGTATAATATTGTGTGTTATAGAGATACCTAGGTAGTATCTGGAGCACTACATGCCAGGTAATAATGCTGTTATCTAGTGCTCTTGCTAATGTATAATATTGTGTGTTATAGATATTCCTAGGTAGTATCTGTAGCACTACATGACAGGTAATAGTGCTGTTATCTAGTGCTCTTGTTAATGTATAATATTGTGTTATAGAGATACCTATGTAGTATCTGTAGCACTACATGACAGGTAATAGTGCTGTTATCTAGTGATCTTGCTAATGTATAATATTGTGTGTTATAGAGATCCCCAAGTAGTATCTGTAGCACTACATGACAGGTAATAGTGCTGTTATCTAGTGCTCTTGCTAACCTATAATATTGTGTTATAGAGATACCTAGGTAGTATCTGTAGCACTACATGACAGGTAATAGTGTTGTTATCTAGTGCTCTTGCTAATGTATAACATTATGTGTTATAGAGATACCTAGGTAGTATCTGTAGCACTACATGACAGGTAATAGTGCTGTTATCTAGTGTTCTTGCTAATGTATAATATTGTGTTATAGAGATACCTAGGTAGTATTTGTAGCACTACATGACAGGTAATAGTGCTGTTATCTAGTGTTATTGCTAATGTATAATATTATGTGTTATAGAGATACCTAGGTAGAATATGTAGCACTACATGACAGGTAATAGTGCTGTTATCTAGTGATCTTGCTAATGTATAATACTGTGTGTTATATAGATACCTAGGTAGTATCTGTAGCACTACATGACAGGTAATAGTGCTGTTATCTAGTGCTCTTGCTAATGTATAATATTGTGTTATAGAGATACCTAGGTAGTATCTATAGAACTACATGACAGTTAATAGTGCTGTTATCTAGTGCTCTTGCTAATGTATAATATTATGTTATAGAGATACCTAGGTAGTATCTGTAGCACTACATTACAGGTAATAGTGCTGTTATCTAGTGTTCTTGCTAATGTATAATATTGTGTGTTATAGAGGTACCTAGGTAGTATCTGTAGCACTACATGACAGGTAATAGTGCTGTTCTAGTGCTCTTGCTAATGTATAATATTGTGTTATAGAGATACCTAGGTAGTATCTGTAGCACTACATGACAGGTAAGAGTGCTGTTATCTAGTGATCTTGCTAATGTATAATTTTGTGTTATAGAGATACCTAGGTAGTATCTGTAGCACTACATGACAGGTAATAGTGCTGTTATCTAGTGCTCTTGCTAATGTATAATATTGTGTATTATAGAGATACCTAGGTAGTATCTGTAGCACTAAATGACAGGTAATAGTGCTGTTATCTAGTGTTCTTGCTAATGTATAATATTGTGTTATAGAGATACCTAGGTACCATCTGTAGCACTACATGACAGGTAATAGTGCTGTTATCTAGTGCCCTTGCTAATGTATAAAATTGTGTGTTATAGAGATATCTAGGTAGCATCTGTAGCACTACATGACAGGTAATAGTGCTGTTATCTAGTGCTCTTGCTAATGTATAATATTGTGTGTTATAGAGATACCTAGGTAGTATCTGTAGCACTACATGACAGGTAATAGTGCTGTTATCTAGTGTTCTTGCTAATGTATAATATTGTGTTATAGAGATACCTAGGTAGTATCTGTAGCACAACATGACAGGTAATAGTGCTGTTATCTAGTGCTCTTGCTAATGTATAATATTGTGTGTTATAGAGATACCTAGGTACCATCTGTAGCACTACATGACAGGTAATAGTGCTGTTATCTAGTGCCCTTGCTAATGTATAATATTGTGTGTTATAGAGATATCTAGGTAGCATCTGTAGCACTAAATGACAGGTAATAGTGCTGTTATCTAGTGCTCTTGCTAATGTATAATATTGTGTATTATAGAGATACCTAGGTAGTATCTGTAGCACTACATGACAGGTAATAGTGCTGTTATCTAGTGTTCTTGCTAATGTATAATATTGTGTTATAGAGATACCTAGGTAGTATCTGTAGCACAACATGACAGGTAATAGTGCTGTTATCTAGTGCTCTTGCTAATGTATAATATTGTGTGCTATAGAGATACCTAGGTACCATCTGTAGCACTACATGACAGGTAATAGTGCTGTTATCTAGTGCCCTTGCTAATGTATAATATTGTGTGTTATAGAGATATCTAGGTAGCATCTGTAGCACTACATGACAGGTAATAGTGCTGTTATCTAGTGCTCTTGCTAATGTATAATATTGTGTGTTATAGAGATACCTAGGTAGTATCTGTAGCACTCTTGATCACCAAAAGGTTAGAAAAACAGCACAGCTTCTTTGCTTGTAGTGGGGCATGGAATAAAGGATTTGCCAGGTCCCAGTCAATCCAAATATAAAGAATATTCCAGCCTCCAATTTCTTTAAAAGACCTTTATTTCATATATGGTTCTGAGTAGAAAAGGAGAGGATAACTGAGCACAAATCTAATATTAGATGTAAAAACATGGAAGCTCCAGTATCCTCTCACATCCTCTCTATGGGTTATAATATCAACCAACTTAGGTTTCAAAATGTAGAACAGGTAGATATTCCTAGAAGGGGTGGAGATAGAGAACATTTGTTGAAGATGAGGGAAATGTTTTGGGTGTATAAATTGGAATCAATGAGACCAAAGGGCATGAACAAAGATTTTGACTGTAGTCTTTTTTTTTCCCCTGAAGAATTATGTACATATTTTGAATAATATGAAAAAAACATGAGTTGATCCAAACATTCTTTCTAAAAAGTTGTGTTATGTACCTCTTTTTAATTTTTGTACATAGATGTATATGTTTTTAATTAAATGTTTTGTGAATGTTTATGCACTTCCTGTGATAACTTTGTGCTACATTGAATTTTGTATCCACAAGATGGCACTGTTGTGTAATCAGTTTAACACAGGATGTTGAATAACAGGTGAGGGTATATAAAGACATGTACCTGTGTGTATCCAATTATACATGATTAAGAGCCTGTTGAGACTTGAAACGTTGTAATTTTCTACTCAGGACCCTATATGAAATAAAGGCCTTTTAAAGAAATTGGAGGCTAGAATATTCTTTATATTTGGAATATCTGTAGCAATACATGACAGGTAATAGTGCTGTTATCTAGTTCTCTTGCTAATGTATAATATTGTGTGTTATAGAGACACCTAGGTAGTATCTGTAGCACTACATGACAGGTAATAGTGTTGTTATCTAGTGCTCTTGCTAATGTATAATATTGTGTGTTATAGAGATACCTAGGTAGTATCTGTAGCATTACATGACAGGTAATAGTGCTGTTATCTAGTGCTCTTGCTAATGTATAATATTGTGATATAGAGATACCTAGGTAGTATCTGTAGCACTACATGGCAGGTAATAGTGCTGTTATCTAGTTCTCTTGCTAATGTATAATATTGTCTTATATAGCGATACCTAGGTAGTATCTGTAGCACTACATGACAGGTAATAGTGCTGTTATCTAGTGCTCTTGCTAATGTATAATATTGTGTGTTATAGAGATACCTAGGTAGTATCTGTAGCACTACATGACAGGTAATAGTGCTGTTATCTAGTGCTCTTGCTAATGTATAATATTGTGTGTTATAGAGATACCTAGGTAGTATCTGTAGCACTACATGACAGGTAATAGTGCTGTTATCTAGTGCTCTTGCTAATGTATAATATTGTGTGTTATAAAGATACCTAGGTAGTATCTGTAGCACTACATGACAGGTAATAGTGCTGTTATCTAGTGCTCTTGCTAATGTATAATATTGTGTGTTATAGAGATACCTAGGTAGTATCTGTAGCACTACATGACAGGTAATAATGCTGTTATCTAGTGCTTTTGCTAATGTATAATATTGTGTATTATAGAGATACCTAGGTAGTATCTGTAGCACTACATTACAGGTAATAGTGCTCTTATCTAGTGCTCTTGCTAATGTATAATATTGTGTTATAGAGATACCTAGGTAGTATCTGTAGCACTACATGACAGGTAATAGTGCTGTTATCTAGTGCTCTTGCTATTGTATAATATTGTGTTATAGAGATACCTAGTTAGTATCTGTAGCACTACATGACAGGTAATAGTGCTGTTATCTAGTGCTCTTGCTAATGTATAATATTGTGTGTTATAGAGATACCTAGGTACCATCTGTAGCACTACATGACAGGTAATAGTGCTGTTATCTAGTGCTCTTGCTAATGTATAATATTGTGTGTTATAGAGATACCTAGTTAGTATCTGTAGCACTACATGACATGTAATAGTGCTGTTATCTAGTGCTCTTGCTAATGTATAGTATTGTGTGTTATAGAGATACCTAAGTAGTATCTGTAGCACTACATGACAGGTAATAGTGCTGTTATCTAGTTCTCTTGCTAATGTATAATATTGTGTTATAGAGATACCTAGGTAGTATATGTAGCACTACATGACAGGTAATAGTTCTGTTAACTAGTGCTGTTGCTAATGTATAATATTGTGTTATAGAGATACCTAGGTAGCATCTGTAGCACTACATGACAGGTAATAGTGCTGTTATCTAGTGCTCTTGCTAATGTATAATATTGTGTGTTATAGAGATATCTAGGTAGTATCTGTAGCACTACATGACAGGTAATAGTGCTGTTATCTAGTGCTCTTGCTAATGTATAATATTGTGTGTTATAGAGATACCTAGGTAGTATCTGTAGCACTACATGACAGGTAATAGTGCTGTTATCTAGTGCTCTTGCTAATGTATAATATTGTGTGTTATAGAGATACCTAGGTAGTATCTGTAGCACTACATGACAGGTAATAATGCTGTTATCTAGTGCTCTTGCTAATGTATAATATTGTGTTATAGAGATACCTAGGTAGTATCTGTAGCACTACATGACAGGTAATAGTGCTGTTATCTAGTGCTCTTGCTATTGTATAATATTGTGTTATAGAGATACCTAGTTAGTATCTGTAGCACTACATGACAGGTAATAGTGCTGTTATCTAGTGCTCTTGCTAATGTATAATATTGTGTGTTATAGAGATACCTAGGTACCATCTGTAGCACTACATGACAGGTAATAGTGCTGTTATCTAGTGCTCTTGCTAATGTATAATATTGTGTGTTATAGAGATACCTAGTTAGTATCTGTAGCACTACATGACAGGTAATAGTGCTGTTATCTAGTGCTCTTGCTAATGTATAATATTGTGTGTTATAGAGATACATAGGTAGTATCTGTAGCAATACATGACAGGTAATAGTGCTGTTATCTGGTGCTCTTGCTAATTTATAATATTGTGTGTTATAGAGATACCTAAAAGCATACACTCAGAAAGTGAAACAGCAAGAGCGCTCTGTAGAATCAAGGGTGTTAATATTACAATCTATAATCACACAAACAATGCATATGTGTGGATGAATGTAAACACACAATGGAGATAAGGCAATCAAATGAACAACATGCATACAATGTAGATAATATACAATGCAGATGAATGTAAACACACAATACAGATGAATATCCAAACACTACAAAAGGATATGTTTGAGTCAGGAATCCTTTACATCAGACCGCAGTGTGTAAAACAGGTGATGCAGCTTCCCAAAACTCACAGCACTGGAGGCTGGATGTCGCTAATACAAATATAAAAGAAAAGAAGGGCGGCGCAAAACACCTCTAAGTGCAGACTGTAAAATCACAACAATTTTATTAAAACATATCACGATAAAAAACTCACACTCTCAAACCTCAAACATGTGAGGTATGTTAGGTCACAGCAATGAAGACACACTCAGATGCTCCCTCCTCCGTGATAAAGTCCCAGCACACGAACAGTCCTCAGCACACTGTTGTGCGATTACCACAAAGAGTTCAGCAAAGTTCACAGTATAAAGGTCCGTTATGAATAAATATGTCAAAAATACTAACGTCAAAAGCCCATACTACACCAGACTACCAGGTTGAAAAAAGCCGGCTACCTTGCAGCTGGTGTATGCGGCGTGACGTCAAGACGGTGGGCGGGGCCTAACGCGTTTCGTAGGACGTCTTCCTACTTCGTCAGAGGCTGCCCACACTCTATCTCCGCCGTCTCTTAAACTACTCCTCCAATCTGGAATTGATTTTCATTGGTTATCTGCATTCAATAGTTAAGGTGATACCATACTGCAAATATTCTTAAACACATCACCTCGCTTATGCTAATAAAAACAAACATTTGCCGTTCTGTTATTACACATTAAATAAATGGACAATTTGAATGGTATATACATCTCATCCCACCATTAAATAATATCAGAAACTCACAAATAGATTTATTTTTAATAAGTAATAATATATATACACACAAACACATGGGGCTATTCAATATTTAAGGAATGAATAATATTAAACCCCCCTAAGTCTAATAATGGGTTCAATATGTGTTTAGTATCAATAAACTAATATAATATAAAACTGATGTAAAAACGAACGTTTAAATATTATATACATTTTGTCAGAAAACATAATCATTTACTTTCATTATATGATTTACTTTCATTATATGATTTAAAAGTACCATACATAAAAAAGCGATTCTAATCAATTTAATATGGGATGACATGATAATATATCTAATATACACATTTCATCATAAAACACAATAAAAAAAACCTTAATATAAAATAGATATAAAACTGTCTCAATTTAATATAGGTTAGGAGAATTATATTTAAGAAGAATCATGTTTTAGAAACCTCCACATCTGTATCGATATTACACAGCTCTAAAATATTAAAACCCAATTTAATTAAATAAATATGACTAAAAATCCAAAAAACCTCACACAGAATATTCTCACTAAATTTCTATCACATACTCATTTTGGGTGTACATCTACTATATGTGATACAGACCTTAGCTCAAAGATAAAATTAATTCACTGGATATATAGATCAATAACCTGTTATGTTAATCATCCACTAAAAAAGCTGCAAGATCAATCTCTCTATTCATACCCTGAGGTTCCATTGACCCCAGGGTATGAATCCAAAACGTTTCCCTCAGTCTCAGTGTAATTAATCTATTCCCCCCCCTCTTGTCCAGTGGTACCCTTTCAATAGCCTTAACTTTTAGGCTACTGGGATCACCATTATGGACAAGAGTGAAGTGGGCTGAGACCCCATGATTGAGAACACCTTTGTCAATATTTGTTAGGTGTTCCCTAAAACGGGTTTTTAGGCTAAGTTTCGTTCTGCCTATGTAAATTTTTTCACATGAGCAACTGAGTTGGTAAACAACATGTGTACTCTTGCAGTTGATGGTTTCTTCAATCTCATATTTCTTCTTTTTTCCTCTCAAAGATTGAAAATGGGTATTGCAGGAGTCATAATGTGCACAGCTTACACATCCCCTTCTGCCACATTTAAAAAACCCTTTAGATCTACGTTGTAACCAATTAGTTTGTTTGCCTGTTTCTCTTCTCTCTACTGGGAGCTAGAATACTTTTGAAATTCTTATTTTTCCTAAAAACTACATTAGGTCTCTCTGTCAGTACTTCTTTCAAAACAGGATCTTGCAACAGAATTGGCCAATGTTTCGCTATGCTTCTTTCTATCTGTCTGGATGCTCTATTGTATTTAGTCACAAATAGAGGTTGGTCTTTAGTAGTTTTCTTGCATTGCTTTTTCTTTAGCAAATCTGCCCTATTAAGGTTTTTTGCTCTTATATAAGCATTCTGTACTAGAGTGGCGTCATACCCTTTACTTAAAAATCTATTTTTTAAAATTTCTGATTCTTTTATAAAAGTGTCCTCATCCGTGCAGTTCCTCTTAACCCTTTGGAATTGTCCGTAAGGGATATTCCGGATCCACTTGTGATGATGGGCACTCTTTGCATGTAAATATGCATTTGTGTCTGTTTCTTTTCTGAACAGACTGGTGATAATTCTGCCATCCCTATGTGATAGATTTAAGTCTAAAAACGTGATACTATCTTTGCTGTGAGATTCAGTAAACCTTAAATTCATCAGATTATAGTTCACATAAATCACTAAATCTCCAATGCTACTTTCAGGTCCCTGCCAGATGATAAGTATATCGTCTATGAAACGACACCATTTTACTATATGGGGGGTGAGGGGATTTTCATGAAAAATGTACCTCTCCTCCCACCACCCCATATATAAATTCGCAAAATTGGGTGCGAATTTAGTACCCATAGCGGTACCAGTTAGTTGTAAAAAGAATTCATTCTCAAAAAGAAAATAATTCTTTTCTAGAATGAATCTTATACTGTCTTTGATGAATTCTCTTTGTGACTGATTAATATAATTAGTTTTTCTAAAATAATACTCAATTGCCTGTAGACCTAACCCATGTGGAATGGAGGTATACAATGAAGCAACATCCAGAGTGATCCACCTGTATCCCTCCTTCCACTCTATTTGGGACAACTGTGTGATCACATCAGTACTATCCCTTGTGTAGGATTGGAGGCATGGAACCATAGGTCTCAAGATAGTGTAAATGATTATGTTTTCTGACAAAATGTATATAATATTTAAACGTTCGTTTTTACATCAGTTTTATATTATATTAGTTTATTGATACTAAACACATATTGAACCCATTATTAGACTTAGGGGGGTTTAATATTATTCATTCCTTAAATATTGAATAGCCCCATGTGTTTGTGTGTATATATATTATTACTTATTAAAAATAAATCTATTTGTGAGTTTCTGATATTATTTAATGGTGGGATGAGATGTATATACCATTCAAATTGTCCATTTATTTAATGTGTAATAACAGAACGGCAAATGTTTGTTTTTATTAGCATAAGCGAGGTGATGTGTTTAAGAATATTTGCAGTATGGTATCACCTTAACTATTGAATGCAGATAACCAATGAAAATCAATTCCAGATTGGAGGAGTAGTTTAAGAGACGGCGGAGATAGAGTGTGGGCAGCCTCTGACGAAGTAGGAAGACGTCCTACGAAACGCGTTAGGCCCCGCCCACCGTCTTGACGTCACGCCGCATACACCAGCTGCAAGGTAGCCGGCTTTTTCAACCTGGTAGTCTGGTGTAGTATGGGCTTTTGACGTTAGTATTTTTGACATATTTATTCATAACGGACCTTTATACTGTGAACTTTGCTGAACTCTTTGTGGTAATCGCACAACAGTGTGCTGAGGACTGTTCGTGTGCTGGGACTTTATCACGGAGGAGGGAGCATCTGAGTGTGTCTTCATTGCTGTGACCTAACATACCTCACATGTTTGAGGTTTGAGAGTGTGAGTTTTTTATCGTGATATGCTTAAATAAAATTGTTGTGATTTTACAGTCTGCACTTAGAGGTGTTTTGCACCGCCCTTCTTTTCTTTTGTATTTGTATAGAGATACCTAGGTAGTATCTGTAGCACTACATGACAGGTAATAGTGCTGTTATCTAGTGCTCTTGCTAATGTATAATATTATGTGTTATAGAGATACCTAGGTAGTATCTGTAGCACAACATGACAGGTAATAGTGCTGTTATCTAGTGCTCTTGCTAATGTATAATATTGTGTGTTATAGAGATACCTAGGTAGTATCTGTAGCACTACATGACAGGTAATAGTGCTGTTATCTAGTGCTCTTGCTAATGTATAATATTGTGTTATAGAGATACCTAGGTAGTATCTGTAGCACTACATGACAGGTAATAGTGCTGTTATCTAGTGCTCTCGCTAATGTATAATATTGTGTTATAGAGATACCTAGGTAGTATCTGTAGCACTACATTACAGGTAATAGTGCTGATTTCTAGTGCTCTTGCTAATGTATAATATTGTGTGTTATAAAGATACCTAGGTAGTATCTGTAGCACTACATGACAGGTAATAGTGCTGTTATCAAGTGCTCTTGCTAATGTATAATATTGTGTGTGATAAAGATACCTAGGTATCATCTGTAGCACTACATGACAGGTAATAGTGCTGTTATCTAGTGCTCTTGCTAATGTATAATATTGTGTGTTATAGAGATACCTAGGTAGTATCTGTAGCACTACATGACAGGTAATAGTGCTGTTATCTAGTGCTCTTGCTAATGTATAATATTGTGTTATAGAGATACCTAGGTAGTATCTGTAGCACTACATGACAGGTAATAGTGCTGTTATCTAGTGCTCTATCTAATGCATAATATTGTGCTATAGAGATACCTAGGTAGTATCTGTAGCACTACATGACAGGTAATAGTGCTGTTATCTAGTGCTCTTGCTAATGTATAATATTGTGTGTTATAGAGATACCTAGGTAGTATCTGTAGCACTACATGACAGGTAATAGTGCTGTTATCTAGTGCTCTTGCTAATGTATAATATTGTGTGTTATAGAGATACCTAGGTAGTATCTGTAGAACTACATGACAGGTAATAGTGCTGTTATCTAGTGCTCTTGCTAATGTATAATATTGTGTTATAGAGATACCTAGGTAGTATCTGTAGCACTACATGACAGGTAATAGTGCTGTTATCTAGTGCTCTTGCTAATGTATAATATTGTGTTATAGCGATACCTAGGTAGTATCTGTAGCACTACATGACAGGTAATAGTGCTGTTATCTAGTGCTCTTGCTAATGTATAATATTGTGTGTTATAGCAAAACTTAGGTAGCATCTGTAGCACTACATGACAGGTAATAGTGCTGTTATCTAGTGCTCTTGCTAATGTATAATATTGTGTTATAGAGATATCTAGGTAGTATCTGTAGCACTACATGACAGGTAATAGTGCTGTTATCTTCATGCTCTTGCTAATGTATAATATTGTGTTATAGAGATACCTAGGTAGTATCTGTAGCACTACATGACAGGTAATAGTGCTGTAATCTAGTGCTCTTGCTAATGTATAATATTGTGTTATAGAGATACCTAGGTAGTATCTGTAGCACTACATGACAGGTAATAGTGCTGTTATCTAGTGCTCTTGCTAATGTATAATATTGTGTGTTATAGAGATACCTAGGTAGCATCTGTAGCACTACATGACAGGTAATAGTGCTGTTATCTAGTGCTCTTGCTAATGTATAATATTGTGTTATAGAGATACCTAGGTAGTATCTGTAGCACTACATGACAGGTAATAGTGCTGTTATCTAGTGCTCTTGCTAATGTATAATATTGTGTTATAGAGATACCTAGGTAGTATCTGTAGCACTACATGACAGGTAATAGTGCTGTTATCTAGTGCTCTTGCTAATGTATAATATTGTGTGTTATAGAGATACCTAGGTAGCATCTGTAGCACTACATGACAGGTAATAGTGCTGTTATCTAGTGCCCTTGCTAATGTATAATATTGTGTGTTATAGAGATACCTAGGTAGTATCTGTAGCACTACATGACAGGTAATAGTGCTGTTCTCTAGTGCTCTTGCTAATGTATAATATTGTGTTCTAGAGATACCTAGGTAGCATCTGTGGCACTACATGACAGGTAATAGTGCTGTTATCTAGTGCTCTTGCTAATGTATAATATTGTGTGTTATAGAGATACCTAGGTAGCATCTGTAGCACTACATGACAGGTAATAGTGCTGTTATCTAGTGCCCTTGCTAATGTATAATATTGTGTGTTATAGAGATACCTAGGTAGTATCTGTAGCACTACATGACAGGTAATAGTGCTGTTCTCTAGTGCTCTTGCTAATGTATAATATTGTGTTCTAGAGATACCTAGGTAGCATCTGTGGCACTACATGACAGGTAATAGTGCTGTTATCTAGTGCTCTTGCTAATGTATAATATTGTGTTATAGAGATACCTAGGTAGTATCTGTAGCACTACATGACAGGTAATAGTGCTGTTATCTAGTGCTCTTGCTAATATATAATATTGTGTGTTATAGACATACCTAGGTAGTATCTGTAGCACTACATGACAGATAATAGTGCTGTTATCTAGTGCTCTTGCTAATGTATAATATTGTGCTATAGAGATACCTAGGTAGTATCTGTAGCACTACATGACAAGTAATAGTGCTGTTATCTAGTGCTCTTGCTAATGTATAATATTGTGCTATAGAGATACCTAGGTAGTATCTGTAGCACTACATGACAGGTAATAGTGCTGTTATCTAGTGCTCTTGCTAATGTATAATATTGTGCTATAGAGATACCTAGGTAGTATCTGTAGCACTACATGACAGGTAATAGTGCTGTTATCTAGTGCTCTTGCAGAAGGATAACATTCTTGCAAAACTTCTGCCATAAAGTGCTCCAGAAATGGGCCGAATCCTAAGTTTATGTCACTGCTTTTCAACAAAAGATACTAAGAGATAGCGGAGAAAAGGATAACTGGAGTAAATTAGAAACTTGTTTAAAATTGCTGCTATATCTGAATCATGAAATAAATATTTTGGGTTTCATATCCCTTTAAAGTGCACTATATTAGATATTTGTTTTCCCCATGAGGTATTTGTTTATTTTGAATTTGAAACTAATATCATATTCATGATTGTGCACAGCTAGTCTGGCATAGAAGCGCATTGGCTGATAGGGAAAATGCCTACACATCTATAGGTGGATATGGACATGCCCCATAGGCTTACAAATGAGTAAATATATAATACAGTTTAGAGGAACGTATATAATCTGCTTATCAGCCAATAAGCAATTAGGTTCACCAATATATACACATTTAATTTAACCTTTTTGTAAAAAGTATTTTAAGTGTTTAAATAGTTGTTTTGTAGTTTTATGTGAAGAATAACATGACCCTAAACTGAATAACAATTCTACTTTTTTAAAATGATCATAATTAGCCAAACTTGCAGGTCATTACTGATTTTGTCAGGGCCGTCTTTAATATTGACTGGACCCTGGGCAAAAAGTTTCTTGGCCCCTCACCCTGCAATTTTACTCTCCACCCCAACATCCCTAAAAAATAACTAAATTTTTTTTTTTACAATTATTAGCCCAACAGTGGATCATCCACTGCTGGGCTATTCATTTTAAAAAAAAAGTAATGAAATAAATTGCAATATGTGAAACTGAACCTAAGCAGTACTAATAAGTAAATAAAAAAATATAAATTCCTCCACTGTGATTAATTTAATATGCTTTTGAATGTGATTCTGGTTTGAGGTTAGCTGGTTAAAGAGATTTAGGGCAGCCAACAGGAGCAAAGCAAGGTAAAGACTGAGGAGGAAGCATGGAGGTACAGACAAATATAAGTTTACTATGGGAAGCTGTAAATCTGAGACAGAGAGAAAAAAAAAAGCTATAAAAAGAAACCTTACAGTAATGTGTGAAGTATCAGTATACATCAGCCACAGCAGTACATGTCACTTCTTTGCTAGGAACAAGTTCCCTCTCACCCTGCACTAGACAATGCTGCATGGGGAGGGGCGTGTGTGCACTCACTTATTATTCCCACTGACACCTTTCTACAAAGCACTGTTTTCCTAACAAACTTCAGTTAGTTGATCTTAGGGCCACCGCAGAAAGAGCAGGGCTGAGGGGACCAGCAGACTGGATGCTGTCTGCCCAAGGCTGCATGGATACAGTGTGAGATGAGTCACACAGCCTCAAGACTGAAGAGAGCAGTGTATGTAGCTGCACAGATGCTCAAATCCTCACGTGACTGCCGCTCCAGCTTTCTGCTGCATGCGCCTACAGTCAGCACTACCCAGAAATAATCCCCACCAGCAGAGCAGTTAACTGGTAACAGTGGTAACCCCAGTATGAACTTTTCTGATGCAGTGGGAATGGCTTGGCATGTCACAGGGACACCGGCACAATTTCTCACAAATAAATATAAGCAGAGAACTTTTGACTGTGACAGTATTAGGACTGACTGTGTGTGTCCCCCATATCACATGACATCAGCAGTCTGGCACTCTTGGTCCCCTCAACAAAGACTGGGCCCTGGGCAGCTGCCCCTTTTGCCCTGTGTTAAAGATGGCCCTGGATTTTGTATTACAGAGTGCTGAGTGAGTTTTGTATAATTACACCCTCTGCCCCATTCTGAGCAATGTGCTGCAGCTGTCCCTGGTCTGCAGATCTGCTCATGTCACTCCTTACACCATGTCGGGGACATTTCATTCTTATGATCTGCACATACCCGATCTCTGCACTAGGGGGTGCTTGTGAATTATATTCATATGTCTCTTTATCCTGCATTTTGCAACTGAAAATCAAACATTTATTTACAGAATTCAGAGCACATCATTTTAAAGAACGTACTAATTTACTTCTAATTTGGAACAGCAATGCACTACTGGGAGCTAGCTGCTCATATATGCCTCATGTCACTTGCTTTCCAGAAAACACAGCACTTTTGTATACATACTATTCAATAAGCATTTTTTAATTCTATAAATTGTTTGCATTTTTGATGTTTTATGCTCTGTAATTAAATCTCACTTAACAGAAATAAATGTTATAGGTTTAGCCCTGGATCCAATCAGAGGATTAGTTGAACTGCAATTTTAGTGAGAGACTTGTACATTACACCATAATGCCCCCGGCCCTATGGGGTATATACTTTATTACTGTACACTAGGGAGAGACTTGTACATTGCACCATAATGCCCCCGGCCCTATAGGGTATATACTTTATTTCTGTACACTAGGGAGAGACTTGTACATTACACCATAATGCCGCCGGCCCTATGGGGTATATACTTTATTTCTGTACACTAGGGAGAGACTTGTACATTGCACCATAATGACCCCGGCCCTATGGGGTATATACTTTATTTCTGTACACTAGGGAGAGACTTGTACATTACACCATAATCCCGCCATCAGGGCCGCCATCAGGGGGTGACAGGGGTGACTCCTGTCAGGGGCCCAATGGGCCAGGGGGGGCCCATGAGGCAAGAACTAAATAAAAAAAAAAAACAACATTTTTTTTTTATTTTAAATTTTGTCAGCCACCAGTGGGTACTACAGCAGAGTGCTAATTGAGCATGGGAAATGTTATTACAAGGAGTAAAGTATTAGCATTTGAGAGGATTTCTGAGTGTGCACTAAACCACTATGCACAGTGTGAGACAGACTTGGCACTTTGTACAGTGTGTGCCTGAGTCAGACGGCAGATCACTTTCATTTGCAGAGGGGGTAGGACTTATTTAGCAAATGTTTTTGTGTGGTAGTAGTTGTATGGTGGGGCCAGGGGTCTATAAAACACATTTTTTTAGCAGCAGTGTATTTATGATTATTTGACAATGCTGTAGAAATTCTATATTTAAAACCATGCATGAATGTTTCCTCCTCAATACACAAATGGTAGGTGCCCTTTTGGCAGATATGCATTTTATTTATATATATATATATATATATATATATATATATATATATATATATATATATATATATATATATATATATATATATATATATATATATATATATATATATATATATACACTACACTCTAGTTTACTGCCACTTTATGCAAGGACTTTCCAGTTGCAAGGAGGCTTTTTATCTAAGATTTTTACATCTGCATAACATGTTATACTCTCAGACTAAGGTTGCTCAGTGTTTGAAATGAGACAGGTTAACTTAAAACTGTTCAGTTTACACTACAGGGAGTGCAGAATTATTAGGCAAGTTGTATTTTTGAGGATTAATTTTATTATTGAACAACAACCATGTTCTCAATGAACCCAAAAAACTCATTAATATCAAAGCTGAATATTTTTGGAAGTAGTTTTTAGTTTGTTTTTAGTTTTAGATATTTTAGGGGGATATCTGTGTGTGCAGGTGACTATTACTGTGCATAATTATTAGGCAACTTAACAAAAAACAAATATATACCCATTTCAATTATTTATTTTTACCATTGAAACCAATATAACCTCTCAACATTCACAAATATACATTTCTGACATTCAAAAACAAAACAAAAACAAATCAGTGACCAATATAGCCACCTTTCTTTGCAAGGACACTCAAAAGCCTGCCATCCATGGATTCTGTCAGTGTTTTGATCTGTTCACCATCAACATTGCGTGGCAGCAGCAACCACAGCCTCCCCAGACACTGTTCAGAGAGGTGTACTGTTTTCCCTCCTTGTAAATATCACATTTGATGATGGACCACAGGTTCTCAATGGGGTTCAGATCAGGTGAACAAGGAGGCCATGTCATTAGATTTTCTTCTTTTATACCCTTTCTTGCCAGCCACGCTGTGGAGTACTTGGATGCGTGTGATGGAGCATTGTCCTGCATGAAAATCATGTTTTTCTTGAAGGATGCAGACTTCTTCCTGTACCACTGCTTGAAGAAGGTGTCTTCCAGAAACTGGCAGTAGGACTGGGAGTTGAGCTTGACTCCATCCTCAACCCGAAAAGGCCCCACAAGCTCATCTTTGATGATACCAGCCCAAACCAATACTCCACCTCCACCTTGCTGGCGTCTGAGTCGGACTGGAGCTCTCTGCCCTTTACCAATCCAGCCACGGGCCCATCCATCTGGCCCATCAAGACTCACTCTCATTTCATCAGTCCATAAAACCTTAGAAAAATCAGTCTTGAGATATTTCTTGGCCCAGTCTTGACGTTTCAGCTTGTGTGTCTTGTTCAGTGGTGGTCGTCTTTCAGCCTTTCTTACCTTGGCCATGTCTCTGAGTATTGCACACCTTGTGCTTTTGGGCACTCCAGTGATGTTGCAGCTCTGAAATATGGCCAAACTGGTGGCAAGTGGCATCTTGGCAGCTGCACGCTTGACTTTTCTCAGTTCATGGGCAGTTATTTTGCGCCTTGGTTTTTCCACACGCTTCTTGCGACCCTGTTGACTATTTTGAATGAAACGCTTGATTGTTCGATGATCACGCTTCAGAAGCTTTGCAATTTTAAGAGTGCTGCATCCCTCTGCAAGATATCTCACTATTTTTGACTTTTCTGAGCCTGTCAAGTCCTTCTTTTGACCCATTTTGCCAAAGGAAAGGAAGTTGCCTAATAATTATGCACACCTGATATAGGGTGTTGATGTCATTAGACCACACCCCTTCTCATTACAGAGATGCACATCACCTAATATGCTTAATTGGTAGTAGGCTTTCGAGCCTATACAGCTTGGAGTAAGACAACATGCATAAAGAGGATGATGTGGTCAAAATACTCATTTGCCTAATAATTCTGCACTCCCTGTACAGCTGACTTAATTTTGAAATACATACCAACAAGCCTAAATCCTGCATTTTACCAGATCTAATGGTATGAATACCACAGCTTATGGTTCTACCAAGACCATATAGAGTACAGCATTTTCAAAACCCATAAGTATAGCTGACAGATGGAAACATTTGTACACTATATTTGAAGTGGTGCTCTTGGTTGGGGAAAATATCAAACAAACATATGTCAACCTTTTAAAAGTACTTTTCTTCATCTAGCTATCTACCCAGATCATTAATGTACAATTTTGAATTCACAGAATTATTTTTGTTTGCACATTTACAAATATGATTATTTAAAAAGTGATATCTTAATTTCTGCATTTTTTTTTTATCATGCATGTCACACAATGTTGATTTAGGGGATGCAAGGTGCATAAATGTTTCCTCCTGTGAGTGTTTCTGTGGGTGTCTGTCTTTATGTCTTTGTGCTTTGGTTTGTGTCTCTATGGGTGTGTATGTATTTTTTTTATGTGGGTCTCTCTGTGAGGGTGGGTGTGTATGTCTTTGTGCATTTTCTGTGGATGTCTGTGAGGGTGTGTGTATGTTTGTCTTTGTGCATTTTCTTTGGATGTCTGTGAGGGTGTGTGCATATGTCTTTGAGCTTTTTCTATGGGTGTCTCTGTGAGGGTGTGTGTATGTTTGTCTTTGTGTATTTTCTCTGGATGCCTCTGTGAGGTTGGGTGTGTATGTCTGTGTTTTCTGTGGATGTCTCTGTGAGTGTGTGTGTGTGTATGTATGTCTTTCTGTGTTTTATGTGTTTGTATCTCTGTGTGTGTATGTATTTGTGTGTGTCTCTGTCGGTGTTTCCTTTGGTGTATGTGTAAGTTAAATTATTGTTTAGGCAGTTCAGGGCCCTTCCTTTCAGCCACTGCATGCTGTTGTCATCATTTAGTTGGCATCTTCCTTTGCAAAAAGATAATCAGAACTCCATATTTTGTTTTCTAAATCTCCTTTTTTTTTTACAAATCTGTAGTTTACCTCATTACTTGTCAGGTCAATGTAAACAAGTGCTGAATGTCTGTTTGGGTGTCTGTGTCTGAGTGTCTGAGTGTGTTTCTTTGCGTGTCTGCTAGAGTGTCTATATGTGAATCCTTATGTGCGAGTGTGTGTGTGTGTTTCAGTGTAGGAGTGTGTCTGTGTGTTTGTATGTTACTACCTTTACAACATTTCCAAGTTTAAATAGACACTTAAGAATAAAGTGCATAAACGTTTTAGTCACTTGGTCAAAAATTTCACATGTCAAAGGGGGGGGGGGGGGCTGATCAATGGTTAAGTTAGGGGCCCCAAAATTCCTAGTGGCGGCCCTATGGGGTATATACTTTATTTTTGTACACTAGGAAGAGACTTGTACATTACACCATAATGCCCCCGGCCCTATGGGGTATATACTTTATTTCTGTACACTAGGAAGAGACTTGTACATTACACCATAATGCCCCTGAACCTATGGGGTATATACTTTATTTCTGTACACTAGGGAGAGACTTGTTTGTACATTACACCATAATGCTCCCGGCCCTATGGGGTATATACTTTATTACTTTACACGAGGGAGAGACTTGTACATTATACCATAATACCCCCGGCCCTATGGGGTATCTACTTTATTTCTGTACATGAGGGAGAGACTTGTACATTACACCATAATGCCCCTGGACCTATGGGGTATATACTTTATTTCTGTACACTAGGGAGAGACACATATCTTACAATATAGTGCGCAATAAAATAAGCATATTAAAAGTGCAATGCAAAAATTGTATTAATTTGCGTTTAAATATGAATTAGTGGTACGCAGTGAAATGCAACATATAATTATGCTGTTAAATTGTTATTGAAGCTGCGATGGGAATCATCAAATTTAATGTAAAAGTAAAAATTGTACAATGCAGTGTCAAAATACAAAGTAAGAATCTTACCTAAAATTGCCGAATTCAGAGAGTACTATTATCCTATTGTGAATAGTAACCTTGGTGAGTGTGCTGAATTGGGCGTCCTCGGGCGTTTAAAGTTTTCTTACAGGTCTAGTGTATTTTCGGAGACTATTAGACTTTAATGTAAACAGATGAATTTGTCTCATAATCCCCATTTGCATTTATTTCTCTAAAAAAAAAAGACGTGTACAAAACTAGAAGCAAATGCAAGGTGAAGTCTGTTATAAACAGTGTAGTATCATAAAATGTAGTTATCAGTGCGGTGCTCCCTGTAACATCTGCTCTCTCCTGCGAGATCCTCCATTGCAGAGAGCGTCATTACTTTCTACAGGAGACAGCTCCCTACACACTGGGACTTCCATGTTCAGCCCTGTTTTTAAGAGAACTGAGTGAGGTCTCCCATGTGAGTGTCAGTGTGAGGATTTCACTGCATACCAGAGATTCCTACCCTGTGTGTTTAATGCCTACAAACCTGTTAAACACATAGTTAAAGCTTGCTTCTGCTCTTGAGCTAAACTTAGGCTGCTGAGCAAATCATGAGCAGCATATGTGCGTAGCCACCAGTGATTTGCTGTGTCCAGCTCAGAGCTGTGTATTTATTCCCTTTGGGTTAAACACATAGCATGGGGCATGTAGCAGTATATTGGTAAAACAGCATATTCAAGCCTTTTACTGTCACATTATTATGCCCCTTTACATGAACACTGCAGCCAAACGTTTTGTGCATTTACCAGGGACAAGTGGTACACCTATACTACCAGAGGTAAAGCACATGCAGACGATTTCTGGCTTTTGCATCCCTTTAAATGTTCCTCTCTTATCTGAGCTTCCTGAGAGAGGGTGAGAACGTTTGGCGTAAGATTAGGAGAGTTATTTACAGGTGAATTAATAACATCGGGTGTAATGAGCTTCTGATATATAAGAGATACTTTCTGCTATTTTTGCCACTTTAATAAAACAGTTAAAACCAAAGAGCCTCATAATAAATTCATTACAGTCTGCCAGGTTTGTTTGCTGATACCTGGGGGCTATTGACCCTGTATTGCTCACAATAAATTACTAGGAATAGTTGAGAACATTTTAAGATTAATTTGCATTATTTTAATATTTTCCAGCCCCAGAGCATGAGACTAATTACAATAGATTAGGGATTTGCTATATGAGCAATACACAAGCCCCTATGATGTGCTGGAGTGCGCAGTGGGATTAACAATATTCTTTTGGAATCTCAATGAGCAGCGGAGTGTGCAGGGATGTGGTGCGCTCATTTATGTTACTGCTGCAAGGAACAAAAGTATCCTACTGTATAGCAATACTAATTGCAGGTTTTAGCTACGCAGAGGGATTTAGCGCTCACCAAGATAATTAAAACTCGCAGTGTAACCTCAGTGGTTCTACTTGAATCTGACTTAATCCTTAAGTCAAACCGGTCTGCTCGTCATGCAAATCAGATCAAAGTTTTGTCATAAATGTTCTTGTATTTGGACATTGGAATGAAGTTGGACCAAAGTACCATCAAACATTGTTAGGGCAAAATTAGAATCAAATCATCCCAGTGCATAATGAGCACACAGAGGAAGTCAAACTGAGCATGATTCATTCATTAGTGCATAAGATCTGTAATTATGAATTCAGTAAAAATGATTTTACATTGTTATAGGGTGTGAAGTAGTTTGTCTGAATACAAAGTTAAAGGGAAATCCAAACATTTACTTTCATGATTCAGACAGAGCATTTAATTTCAAACAAATTTCCAATTTACTTCTGTTATCTAATTTGCCTCATTCTCTGGGTATTCTTAGTTGAAAAGCATACCTAAGCAGGCTCAAGAGCAGCAATGCATTACTGGGAGCTAGCAGCTGATTGTTGGCTTTTTACTCCTATAGAGTGAACGTTGAAACGCTAACAGCTTGACCTCTAATACGCCGCTTTTATCTGTTTTTTACAGTGTTTATAAGTTTGTATTTTAGATTGTGGCGACAATCGGTTTTCTATTTGTATTAGTCTTACTGTTTTAGTTTTGATCAGTGTTTTACTAATAATGTTTTAGAGACGTTATTTCTATCAACTTAACCTTGTATTATTTTCAACTCTCCTGAGCCTCACTCATATCTACTGTATATAGTGAGTCTTAGTTTTTTCTTATTCAGATCGCTTGTAATCTTAATAAAGGAATTGCTTTTTATTATCAATTTGTCACATATTTTGCATAGCTTTTTTTAGTGCTCCCTTTTTTGATCTGAGTATTGGAAGATATCAGATCTTTTGGGGTAGCATATAGGAATTTCAGTGGTATCTTGGAATAGATTTTTGTTTTTACTCTGTTACAAAGTTTTTTGCAGACTTTATCTAAATGTGATATCTATTGACTTTAAAGTGACTGTAAGCTCTAAAAAATATTTCATCTCAAATTGTGGGGGTGCATTTGTCCCCAATATTTCGCATTGCACAAGCAAATGCTCATGCAATACTGCCCCTATGCTCTAATACAACCAATTGCAGGAGAGAAGGGCTTGCCAATCACTCCGATAGAATGAGTCCGGGGTGATTTTCATCGGCCAACTCTAATTTGGCAATGAGGGTTAAGGAAGCAGCAGTTTACACCACTGCTTCATAAATATCAGTAGCACACTCAAATGAGCGAGCGTGCAACCGATCAGGACTTTCGCCTCATAATAAATAAAGCATTCTGTTTTACGGCGGTCACCTGCCTGCTCCTTGTGTTGTTATTTCGTAGGATCAGTCTGGTGTTGTGGGAAGGAAGTAACTTCCTGGGTAGATATGTTGATAAAGAGAGGTTTTTGGAGAAGGAGGAGCCAATTCTACTGATACAGAACTTGCGCACGTACGTCTTCACCACGCTAAATAAATATATTCTCATCTGTATTCACTCAAATTTACCTGCTCAGCTGATTTGTATCACCATTAAAGGGACAGTAAAGTAAAAAATAAACTCATGAGTCGGATAGAGCATAAAAAAATCCCAGTTTACCTTAGTTATTAGATTTTCTTCATTTTCACATTACCCTTTGTTGAAGAGTAAACCTAGATATGCCTGTAACAATGGTTGTAGCAATGTTATACATTGTTGTAGGCACTGCTGCCATAGTCTGATTTGGGTTTGAAAAATAATTTGGACAGTACAAATACTACATGAACTTGGTGATCTTCCGTCCTCTAGTTTGTGGATTACATTAATTCAATCATTTCTATTGATTGATTTCCTTATAGTCTTAAATGGACGGGAAACCTCAATTTTTTGTGTGTGATTTGGAGAGAACATACAATTTCAATTAACTTTCCAATTTACTTCTATTATCAATTTTGCTTTGTTCTCTTGTTATCCTTTGCTGAAGAAACAATATTGCATTACTGGCAGCTAGCTGAACACATCTAGTTAGCCAAACACAAGAGACAAATGTGTGCAGTGCCAAGCACCAATCAGCAGCTAGCTCCAACTAATGTAGGTTATGTGCGTATTCTTTTTTAACAAGCGATACTAAAAGAACAAAGCACATTTGAAAATAGAAGTGAATTAAAAGTGTCTTAAAATTACATGCTCTGTCTGAATTGTGCAAGTTAAATTTTGACTTTCCTATCCCCTTAAATATATGAGAGATGGTATATACATCATTTATTTTGGCTGTTCATTGGTGGGGATTGATGGCAATATGTATACATATATCTGTATGTATTTAGTCTCCCTATGGGAAAAAGGGGAAGCCAGACGTGGACTCCTGGCTCAGTGTGCTTAGAGGAATATGGCTACACCTTACTGACGACGAGGCCCAATGAAGGTCGATACGATCATCTGGGGTTAAAGGGACATGAAACCCACATTTTTTATTTCATGAGTTAGAAAGAGAATGCAATTTTAAACATCTTTCTCATTTGTTTTATTCTCTTGATATTCTTTGCTGAGAAGCATATCTAGATATGCTTAGCAGCTGCTGATTGGTTGCTGCACTTAGAAGCCTCGTGTGATTGGCTTACCCATGTGCATTGCTTTTTCTTCAACTAAGGATATCTAAAAAATGAAGCAAAATAAATAATAGAAGTAAATTGTGTGTGTGTGTGTGTGTATATATATATATATATATATAAACAAGTAGAATGAGACCACTGAGTAGACTCAAGCGATACTCTGCGGGTGGCGCTTGTCTAAGGGGAGTAGGATATTAGAGGCAGCTATACAAGACAGATACTCTATGAGATATGGAACCCCAATCAGTAGGAGTAAATATAGGAGAAAAGATTTTTACAGCGCCTGTACATCCACTATAGCAGAAAATATAGATAAACTGAACAGTTCATGTAAGTCCTTAGGATATAGTCGATCAATGGTGAATCGCCATATATCAGCTGATGTAAGATAAAAGGTGGTATACAATACCCTCACCAGATATTACCCCAATCTAATGAGGTAAGTATGCCGCACTGGGGGTATGTGTAGATAGTCGAGTCTCTTCCTAACATCCGAATCAGATGGTTATTCCAATTTCGTCAGCCTCCTGGAGTATGTGGGGATGTATTTCTTGTAATGAAGATATCCCACAAGCTTCCTGTGCAGGTGTGTAGTTAGCCTCTAGGAGTGCTTCTCTGTCCCGGTATAAACTTTCTCCAACGTAAAGGTAGCCAGGGAGACAAGAGAGTGTATATAGTGTAATACAGCTTTATTCACAATAAGGCAGTTAAAATACAACACACATCGAACTCACATTTATCATCATCAAACAAAATGAGGTATGTATACAGCATGTAAGACCTTAGTCAGTCTCTTAACGTGTGAGTGTCAGTTAGGGTTCCAGGATTCCATATAGTGAATTAGTAATGAATAATGTCCGTGGAATAGCCCCACACGGCTGACAGTTATTGGCAATAAGAGAGTCTAGTATAATAAAATATCGCTAGATAACTAGCTAAGGAATGACACAACAATAACTTAAAATCAAGTTAAAAAGTATAAGAAGTATAATATTAAAATTCCCTGACGCGTTTCAAAGGTTGTTTAGGTTGATCCTTCTTCTTCAGAGGGGTGTATAATGCTGAGCCGTAATCGCTATTTTTAAACGCTTAGGGCGGCGGCACGCCCACTGCGTGTGATAGGTCATACGTGCCAGTGTGTAGTGACGTGATACGTTTGACTAGTAGCGTGTCACTTTCTAGGACGTTATTACGGAGCGTAGATTATATGGTGCCCTAGATGATAGGACACGATGTTTATCATGTGACATGATGTCATAATAGGCTGATTCATTAGTATAGACCGGGGCTTATGGGACATGTAGTCTTTTTATCTCCGCCCATACTAAGCCTGTAAATTTTACATAGTGTATTTGAATTTTATAGTATAATGATCCAAAAGGACTTTTAACATTATTTATGATGTGCTGTAATAGGATTAGCACTATGTTATGTTTTTTTTATATATATAGTCCTCATTTATATTATTTGGAAGACGATGTACAAAGTAAATGTCTCTTGAAATTATAGTCCCAATCGGCACTAACATACCTGACTAGTTTGTTAATAATTACAAAAGATTATACAGAGCATATATAAGGATATTATACATTAGAATAGTATGTAAAAAAGATTAATTACTGTATAGTTTACATATTATGATATACCTATTAGACTGCTTTGTAGTTTTTACTATAGTTTGAATACAGTCTAATGTATGTATAGAGTTTCTAGAAGGTTTAGTGTACATAGTAGACACTTTGAATGAAAATATGATTAAGACTTTCCATATATACATGTATTAGCATATTATGGGTATATATTCCTTTGTATAACATATATGCTCCGTATGGGTTATAGTATATTTCTGCATATAGTAAAGTAGTAATTACAAAGAATCCAATTGAATGGTAG
>NC_069507.1:20299622-20324622 GCF_027579735.1 Bombina bombina | reverse complement strand
ATCTGGAAGCAGGGGCAATTCTAAAGTGTAAACTCTGGGGGACAGAGAGTAGAAGAGGCCTTTAAATGGATTTTCCAGTCAAAATGTAAATGGTTATAGATGAATTACATCTTTGAATTGAAGCATATTTGCAATATACATTATTGGCAAATGCTTCTAATAAAATGGATCACTGCACGTGCATGTGAAGCTTAGCTAGATATTCTCAGTGCAACAGCATTTTAAATACTACAGCTGTTCAGGTGGGGGTTTGTATCATGTCATCAATTAAATTGAGTAATTACCAGATAGTACAAGCACCATAATATCTAAGCAAGTTCTGTGTTTAAAATGCTGGTGCACGGTGCATACTTAAATACACATTTAAAACAGCTATAGCTTTTGTTAGAAGCATTTTTGCTAATACATATATAGTACAAAAATGCTTCTATTCAAAACTGAAATGCATCTGTGTGTGGATTCCAATTTTGTCTGGAATGTCCCTTTAAGTAGAGTTGTTGTTTTGTGAGCAGAAGGTGTAGAGTTGTTGTTTTGTGAGCAGAAGATGTAGTTGTTGTTTTGTGAGCAGAAGATGTAGAGTTGTTGTTTTGTGAGCAGAAGGTGTAGAGTTGTTGTTTTGTGAGCAGAAGGTGTAGAGTTGTTGTTTTGTGAGCAGAAGGTGTAGAGTTGTTGTTTTGTGAGCAGAAGGTGTAGAGTTGTTGTTTTGTGAGCAGAAGGTGTAGAGTTGTTGTTTTGTGAGCAGAAGGTGTAGAGTTGTTGTTTTGTGAGCAGAAGGTGTAGAGTTGTTGTTTTGTGAGCAGAAGATGTAGAGTTGTTGTTGTTTTGTGAGCAGAAGATGTAGAGTTGTTGTTGTTTTGTGAGCAGAAGATGTAGAGTTGTTGTTTTGTGAGCAGAAGGTGTAGAGTTGTTGTTTTGTGAGCAGAAGGTGTAGAGTTGTTGTTTTGTGAGCAGAAGGTGTAGAGTTGTTGTTTTGTGAGCAGAAGGTGTAGAGTTGTTGTTTTGTGAGCAGAAGGTGTAGAGTTGTTGTTTTGTGAGCAGAAGGTGTAGAGTTGTTGTTTTGTGAGCAGAAGATGTAGAGTTGTTGTTGTTTTGTGAGCAGAAGATGTAGAGTTGTTGTTTTGTGAGCAGAAGGTGTAGAGTTGTTGTTTTGTGAGCAGAAGGTGTAGAGTTGTTGTTTTGTGAGCAGAAGATGTAGAGTTGTTGTTGTTTTGTGAGCAGAAGATGTAGAGTTGTTGTTGTTTTGTGAGCAGAAGGTGTAGAGTTGTTTTGTGAGCAGAAGGTGTAGAGTTGTTTTGTGAGCAGAAGGTGTAGAGTTGTTTTGTGAGCAGAAGGTGTAGAGTTGTTTTGTGAGTAGAAGGTGTAGAGTTGTTTTGTGAGCAGAAGGTGTAGAGTTGTTTTGTGAGCAGAAGGTGTAGAGTTGTTTTGTGAGCAGAAGGTGTAGAGTTGTTTTGTGAGCAGAAGGTGTAGAGTTGTTTTGTGAGCAGAAGGTGTAGAGTTGTTTTGTGAGCAGAAGGTGTAGAGTTGTTTTGTGAGCAGAAGGTGTAGAGTTGTTTTGTGAGCAGAAGGTGTAGAGTTGTTTTGTGAGCAGAAGGTGTAGAGTTGTTTTGTGAGCAGAAGGTGTAGAGTTGTTTTGTGAGCAGAAGGTGTAGAGTTGTTTTGTGAGCAGAAGGTGTAGAGTTGTTTTGTGAGCAGAAGGTGTAGAGTTGTTTTGTGAGCAGAAGGTGTAGAGTTGTTTTGTGAGCAGAAGGTGTAGAGTTGTTTTGTGAGCAGAAGGTGTAGAGTTGTGAGTGGTCTGTGGGGAATACACAGGGTATGAACTATCACTGTCCTGAGGACAACTGATGCTATAGGTTCAATAGGAACTTGGGCTTTTTACGTCTGTCTCATGAATTGGAGAATACCGAACCGTTCTGGTTCTGCACTTTATTCTTGGGAGACTGAAATTGTAGGCTCTGAGTCACAAAATGAAAGTTCTAACAACTTTCCAATTTACGTCTATTATATAATTTGCTTAGTTCTCTTTATATCCTTCATTGAAAATCATACATAGGAAGGCTCAGGAGCTGGGAGCTAGATTCTCATTGGTGGCTGCACATTTATGTCTCTTATTAGCTTACTAATGTGCTCAGCTATCTCCCAGTAGAGCATTGCTCCGCCTTCAACAAAGGAAACAAAGAGAATAAAGCAAAATTGATTGGGAAGTTGTTTAAAAATCTATGCTCTATCGGAATCATGAAAGAAAAATGTTTTATTTTATTTCCCTTTAAATGCCCTGTTTTTAATGATGTATTTATTAATTTATTTGCATTAGCGGCAGTCTACAGGGCCATACAGGAGACCATTAATCATCTGCACCAACAAACACTGTGCCATTTGGAAAGTATTAAAAAGCAATGACAATTGGTAGCGCGCACGCCCACTTCTCAAGTATCTGGCTGTCACGTGTATCGGTCACATGCAAACCACATTGTAGTAGGCAGCAATGACAAATTAAACAATGGAGCATCAAATTCCCTACAATGCAACAGGGCAGATACATTTATGAATGGAAGCCCAGACACTCAAACACACCCCTTGGCCATAACTCAGACATATGTGCAGGTGTCGGACAGTATTGAGATATAGGTTAACTATAGTAAAAATACTTAATGGTAGCAGTTTGTAGCAGCAAGAGTGCCTGGCGTTCTGGGGCCCGATCCGCTATAAATCGTCGCCCGCAAAAGCCGGCGACGCCAAAATTTGCGCTGGTTTGGTATCACATATACGGCGTAACATAGACGTTACGCTTGTATATTTCTGCCTTCGGCCGTAGTTTTTTGGCCCATAGACAGGTATACCAAACCAGCGCAGTTTGGTATCCAATATACAGCGTAAGGACTTACGTGGGGAAAATGGAGAAATCCTACTCCATTTTCACCTTGCCACAAATTGCAGGCATTGTAAGCCTTACGCTATCTATTGGAGCCCCGTAACTCCCTAAACTAGCTGCAAAATAAAACCTAAGACCTAACGCATGCGCAATGTCTACCTGTCAACCGCAAACTGCTAAATAAAACCTAACGCATGCGCAATGTCTATCTAGCTGTCAACCGCAATCCCTAATAAAGTATTTAACCCCTAAACCTCTGCTCCCAGACCCCGCCGCCACCTACATTAAATGTATAACCCCCCTAATGTGAGCCCCTACACCTCCGCCATCTACATTACCTACCCTCTAATGTGAGCCCCTACACCGCCGCCATCTACATTACCTACCCTCTAATGTGAGCCCCTACACCGCCGCCAACTACATTACCTACACCGTAATGTGAGCCCCTTACACCACCGCCACCTACATTACATACCCCCTAATGTGAGCTCCTACCCCGCCGCCAGCTATATTAAAATTATTAACCCCTAATCTAATCCCCCTACCCCGCCGCCAGCTATATTAAAATTATTAACCCCTAATATAATCCCCCTACCCCGCCGCCAGCTATATTAAATACATTAACCCCTAATCTAATCCCCCTACACCCCGCCACCTATATTAAATTAATTAACCCCTAAAATACTAAAATATCCCTACCACTAAACCTAAATCTAACCCTACAAATAGCCCTGAAAAAAGGTTTTTTTTGCTGGCCATTGCCCTAAAGTAATCAGCTCTTTTACCAGCCCTTAAAAGGGCTTTTTGCAGGGCATTGTCACAAAGTAATCAGCTCTTTTGCCTCTAATCTAAATCCCCCTACACCGCCGCCACCTATAATAAATGTATTACCCCCTAATCTAATCCCCCTACACTGCCGCCACCTATATTAATTCTAATTATATTAGGGTTAATATAGTTATTTTATTTATATATATATATATATATATATATATATATATATATATATATATATATATATATATATATATATATATATATATATATATATATAATAACCCTATCTAACCCAACACCCCAATTTACCTGTAAAATAAATCCTAACCTAAGTTACAAATACACCTACACTATCAATAAATCAGATTCAAGTCCAATCGGATTGAACTTGAATCTGAATGGCTGATAGAAGCCTATCAGAATTAAGGTAAGAAAATCTGATTGGCTGATTCAATCAGCCAATCGGAATTCAAGGGACGCCATCTTGGATGACGTCATTTAAAGGAAATTTCATTCGTCTTTCAGTCGTCGGGCCAGCTGGATGTTCCGCGTCGGAGGTCCGAAGAAAGAAGATTGAAGATGCCGCTTGGAGGAAGACTTCGGCCCGATGGAGGACCTCTTCTTTGCCGCTTGGATGAAGACATCGCCGGGATGGAAGACCTCTTCTTTGCCGCTTGGATGAAGACATCGCCGGGATGGAGGACCACATCTGGATGAAGAGTTCGGCCCGGCTGGGTGAAGACGACTCAAGGTAGGGAGATCTTCTGGGGGTTAGTGTTAGGTTTTTTTAAGGGGGGTTTGGGTGGGTTTAGAGTAGGGGTATGTGTGTGGTGGGTTGTAATGTTGGGGGGTGGTATTGTGTTTTTTGTACAGGCAAAAGAGCTGTTTACTTTGAGGCATGCCCCGCAAAAAGCCCTTTTAAGGGCTGGTAAAAGAGCTTGTTACTTTTTAATTTAGAATAGGGTAGGGCATTTTTTTATTTTGGGGGGCTTTATTATTTTATTAGGGGGCTTAGAATAGGTGTAATTAGCTTAAAATTCTTGTAATCTTTTATTTTTTGTAATTTAGTGGGTTTTTTTTTTCGTAGTTTAGTTTATTTAATTGTATTTTAGTTTAGATATTTTTAGTTTATTTAATTTATTGAGTGTAGGTGTATTTGTAACTTAGGTTAGGATTTATTTTACAGTTAAACTGGTAATTATTTTAACTAGGTAGCTATTAAATAGTTATTAACTATTTAATAGCTATTGTACCTAGTTAAAATAAATACCAAGTTACCTGTAAAATAAATATAAACCCTAAAATAGCTATCTTAGGGTTTATTTTATAGGTAAGTATTTAGATTTAAATAGGAATATTTTAATTAATATTAATTAGATTTATTTTAATAAGAATTTAGTTAGGGGTGTTAGGGTTATTATACTTAATATATTTATAATATAATAACTATATTAACCCTAATATAATTAGGGTTAATATATATAATATAATAACTATATTAACCCTGATATAATTTGGTTTAATATACTTAATATAGGTGGCGGCGGTGTAGGGGGATTAGATTAGGGGTTAATCTATTTAATATAGGAGGGGGCGGTGTAGGGGGATTAGATTAGGGGTTAATCTATTTAATATAGGTGGCGGCGGTGTAGGGGGATTTAGATTAGAGGCAAAGGAGATGATTACTTTGTGACAATGCCCCACAAAAAGCCCTTTTAAGGGCTGGCAATAGAGCTGTTTACTTTGGGGCAATGCCACGCAAAAAGCCCTTTTCAGGGCTATTTGTAGGGTTAGACTTAGGTTTAGTGGTAGGGATATTTTAGGGGTTAATTAATTTAATTATAGCTGGCGGCGGTGTAGGGGGATTAGATTAGGGGTTAATGTATTTAATATAGCTGGCGGCAGGGTAGGAGGATTATTATTAGGGGTTAATGTATTTAATATAGCTGGCGGCGGGGTAGGGGGATTAAATTAGGGGTTAATTTTAATATAGCTGGCGGCGGGGTAGGAGCTCACATTAGGTGGTAGGTAATGTAGGTGGCGGCGGTGTAAGGGGCTCACATTAGGGGGTAGGTAATGTAGGTGGCGGCGGTGTAAGGGGCTCACATTAGGGGGTAGTTAATGTTGGTGGGGCGGGCAGGGCCGCCACTAGAAATTTTGGGGCCCCTGACTTAACCATTGATCAGGGCCCCCCCTTCCTTTGACATGTGCAATTTTTGACCAAGTGACAAACGTATATGCACTTTATTCTTAAGTGTCTATTTAAACTTGGAAATGTTGTAAAGGTAGTAACATACAAATACACAGACACACTCGTACACTGAAACACACACACTCACACATAAGGATTCACATATAGACACGCAAAGAAACACACTCAGACACAGACACCCAAGCAGACACTCAACACTTGTTTACAATGAGCTGACAAATAATGAGGTAAACTACAGTTTTCTAAAAAAAGGAGATTTAGAAAACAAAATATGGAGTTCTAATTATCTTTTTGTAAAGGAAGATGCCAACTAAATGATGACAACAGCATGCAGTGGCTGAAAGGAAGGGGCCTGAACTGCCTAAACAATAATTTAAAGGTTAAATGGTTAGATTGGCGATTTCCGGAAAGGTCTCAGTCTCAAAGTCTGTAGAAAGATGTGAATAATCAGTAGTAAAGTCAAACTGTCCTAAAAAGGAATAGACAAGGGACACACACACACACACAAACTCAAACTTGCACATACATCCAAGGAAACGCCGATAGAGTCAGCCTCAGAAAACACGAGACACACACACACACACAGAAAACACACAAAGACATACACACACACACACACACACACACACACACAGACAACCACATAAAACACAGAAAGACATATACACACCCCTCACTGAGACATCCACAAAAAGCACACAAAGACATACACACACCCTCACAGAGACATCCACAGAAAACATACATACATACATACATACACCCACCCTCACAGAGGCATCCAGAGAAAAAGCTCAAAGACATATGCACACACCCTCACAGACATCCACAGAAAATGCACAAAGACATATGCACACACCCTCACAGAGAGACCCACAGAAAAAAATACACTCGTAGAGGCACAAAGACATAAACACAGACACTCACAGGAGGAAACATTTATGCACCTTACATCCCCTAAATCAACAGTGTGTGACATGCATGATAAATAATTGCAGAAATGAAGAGATCACTTTTTAAAGAATCATATTTGTAAATGTGCAAACAAAAATAATTATGTGAATTCAAATTGTACATTAATGATATGGGTAGATGGCTAGATGGAGAAAAGTACTTTTAAAAGGTTGACATATGTTTGATTTTTCTCCATTTTCCCCAACCAAGAGCACCACTTCAAATATAGTGTACAAATGTTCCCATCTGTCAGTTGTACTTATGATTTTGAAAATGCTGTACTCTATATGGTCTTGGTGGAACCATAAGCTGTGGTACTCATACCATTAGATCTTGTTAAATGCAGGATTTAGGCTTGTTGGTATGTATTTCAAAATTAAGTCAGCTGTAGTGTAAACTGAACAGTTTTAAGTTAACGTGTCTCATTTCAAACACTGAGCAATCTTAGTCTGAGAGTATAAAATGTTATGCAGATGTAAAAATCATAGATAAAATGCCTCCTTGCATCTGGAAAGTCCTTGCATAAATGGGCAGTAAACTGGAATGTAATATATATGTGTGTATATATATATATATATATATATATATTTATTTATATTTATTTTGTATATATAAAATGCATATCTGCCAAAAGGGCACCTACCATTTGTGTATTGAGGAGGAAATATTTCTGCATGGTTTTAAATATAGAATTTCTACAGCATTGTCAAATAATCATAAATACACTGATGCTAAACAAAATATGTTTTTATGGACCCCTGGCCCCACCATACAACTACTACCACACTGACGTTACAATCCAAAATATTTGCACAAAGAAATAAAAAACATTTGCTAAGTAAGTCCTACCTCCTCTGGAAATGAAAGTGATCTGCCATCTGACTCACACACTGTACAAAGTGCCAAGTCTGTCTCACACTGTGCATAGTGGTTTAGTGCACACTTGAAAATCCTCTCAAATGCTAATACTTTACTCCTTGTAATAACAATCCCCATGCTCAATTAGCACTTTGCTGTAGTACCCACTGGTGTCTGCCAAAATTTTTTTTTTTAGTTCTTGCCTCATGGGGCCCCCCTGGCCCATTGGGTCCTTGACAGGAGTCACCCCTGTCACCTCCTGATGGCGGCCCTGGGGGCGGGGTCCGGGAGTGGCGGTTTAGGGTTTAATGCATTTATTATTAGGAGAGTGAGGGGGGATAGCGGATAGAGGGGTATACGTGCCGGGCTATGTTTGGGAGGTGTGTTAGACAGTACGGGTGATTTAATAACTTAGTCAGGTTTTTTATGCGCCGGCAGTTTCTAAAGTGCCGTAAGTCACTGGCGACTCCAGAAATTTGTACTTGCGCAGACTTGCTTTAGCATATGACGACGCCGTATATGGGATAGCTCTAGTTGCGAGCTGAAACTACCGGAGGCAGAGGTTTCCACGCTTGTGCCGATACCTGCGCCGTATATCGGATCGCGCCCCTGATCGTTCTTTTTAATGTATCTGTGCATTGTCAGTTTTGTATTTATTACAGCCTGATTATCTCATTAGCTCTTATATACAGTAACTGTAAACTCTGGGGATGACGGTTGCTCTCACTAGATGACGGCTATAAAAGTACAGATGTTTATTTCCGTATAATCCGGAACTTGCTGCATTTTATAGATTTATTACGTAGCTGAAATTCACACAAGGATTAAATGTTGGTTCTCAAATGCTTAGAACTTATAAACGGATGAAAGGGTTTTGCAGTGATTGAATTTACAGGAAAATGGTTCAGCCATTTTTTTTTTTTAATGGGAAGAAGTGAATAAAAGGCTACAGCAAAATCTTAATGAAATTTGTCAGGGAGATGGATCTCATAGAGTGGATTTCTACTAGTTTGTCAGTTGATAACAATCTATCTGGTTTCATAAATTATTGTCATATTAACTGCTGCAGATTAACTACTTTAATTGTTTATCAAGAGCACTTTTTATAATAATTTTGGTTAAAAACGGCACTATATTTAACGTGCAAATGTAAGCAAGGTAAATAGTACTGATTTGAAGAAAACAAACTGCACTCTAACAGCGATCTCCTGAAGTGGATAGTTAAAAACTAAAAAAACCTTACAGAGTGAGCGCTAATAAATATCAGCTAAAGGTTAATATGGAATAATTGACACGATCACTACTTGCTAAATGCAACCTATACAACAGTATTTAATTGTTTTTTTTAAAACCTATTTGCTAAAAAAGGCAGTATTTAAAAAGCACAAGTTATTTTTATCTTCTAAAAATACAATCATAAAATCGCAATTCATATAGGATAACAATATAGAGTGCACTCTCTTAAAAGCATGTAAAACTAAACAAAATAAAAAAGGGGGTCTTCCCTCCGGGGCTGTAGCCACAAATAGAAATGTTATAGTTGATCCTTATTTGGAGGATTGCAAAAAGATATGGCACGCACCTTCTGCTCTGAAGGCTCACTGAAATGCCACTTTTATTATGTGTTTATACTTGCACTGTGTGTTAGCATCCAACTCCCCTGTGTGCAGCTTGTTATCTGTGTTTTCTGTTACCTCTTTCCCCAGGTTCCTTTATGCAGTCAGAATCTTCTTAGGACTGAAAGGTTATTGTGTTAGCAGCTTTTTTCATCCGGTCCCTAATTGTGTAGGTGATCCGGTCTGTAATCACAGCTTAGGGGTCATTCCTGATAGACACAATAGTTTTCTTTAAGCAGTATTTTTTCTTTTTTTGCCGTCTTGGAGTCTCTAGCACTGTTAATCTAGTGTCTGAAAGGAGTTCAATCAGAATGTTGTAATTCGTTTTTTTGTTTGCTCCTTGTAGAGCTTTGTAACAAACAGTGATTGTGCTCCAAAAGGAAAACAGTCCAGCAGCAGCAAATCAATTTCAACTAGTTTCAGCCTTGTGCAGGCCTTTCTCAAGATGATTTTAAGTAAGGCCTGCACAAGGATGAAATTGGTTAAACATTGATTAGCTGCTGCTGAACTGTTTTCCTTTTGGAGCACAAACGCTAGATTACGAGTTTTGCATTATGAGCGGCTCGGTGCTAACTTGCAAGTTATTGTCACCGCTCACCTTCCTATAGCGCTGCTATTACAGGTTTGCATAAACCCGGTGTTAGCAGGCAATATGTCAGCGTTGAGCAAAATCGAGCTCCATACCGCACTCAAATACCTGCGCTGCTTTGAGCTGGTTTTACGTGCTCGTGCACGATTTCCCCATAGACATCAATGGGGAGAGCCGGCTGAAAAAAAAGCCTAGCACCTGCAATAAAGGAGTGTAAAGCTCCGTAACGCAGCCCCATTGATTCCTATGGGGAAAGAAAAGTTACGTTTACACCTAACATAAACCCCGAGTTTAAACACTCCTAATCTGCCACCCCCGACATCGCCGCCACCTACTTACATTTATTAACCCCTAATCTGCCGCCCCTGACACCGCCGCAACCTAACTACACTTATTAACCCCTAATCTGCCGCCCCTGACACCGCCGCAACCTACCTACACTTATTAACCCCTAATCTGCCGCCCCTAACATCGCTGCCACCTACATTTGATAATTTCTTTTTTATTCTGTGTAATTTAGTGTTTGTTTTTGTAATTTAGTTAATTGTATTTAATGTAATTTATTTAATTGTAGTGTAAGGTTAGGTGTTAGTGTAACTCAGGTTAGGTTTTATTTTACAGATAAATTTGTTTTTATTTTAACTAGGTAGCTATTAAGTAACTAGTCTACCTAGCTAAAATAAATACAAACTTACCTGTAAAATAAAAATAAAACCTAAGATAGCTACAATGTAACTATTAGTTATATTGTAGCTATCTTAGGCTTTATTTTACAGGTAAGTATTTAGTTTTAAATAGGAATTATTTAGTTAATGATAGGAATTTTTATTTAGATTTATTTTAATTATATTAAAGTTAGTGGGTTTTAGGGTTAGGGTTAGACTTAGGTTTAGGGGTTAATAACTTTAGCATAGTGGCGGCGATTTTGGGGACAGCAGATTAGGGGTTAATAACAGTAAAGTAGGTTGTGGTGATGTTAAAATTAGGGGTTAATAATATTTAACTAGTGTTTACGATGCAGGAGTGCGGCAGTTTAGGAGTTAATATGTTTATTATAGTTGCGACAATGTCCGGAGCGGCAGATTAGGGGTTAATAATTTTATTTTAGTGTTTGCAATGCGGGAGGGCCTCGGTTTAGGGCTTCATAGGTAGTTTATGGGTGTTAGTGTACTTTTTAGCACTTTAGTTATGAGTTTTATGCTACAGCTTTGTAGCGCATAACTACTGACTTTCAGTTTACGGTATGGATCTTGTAGTTATGGGCTGTACCGCTCACTTTTTGGCCGGACAGACAAACTTGTAATACCAGCGCTATGGAAGTCCCATTGAAAAAGGACTTTTTGAAAGCTGCGGTAGTTACGTTGCGTTACGGCCAAAAAAAGTGTGCGGTGCAGCTATACCTGCAAAACTCGTAATAGCAGCGGTAGTGAAAAAGAGCCATAACGCTGCTGTTTCACTCATAACGCAAAACTCATAATCTAGCCGAATGTTTGTTGTAAAACTTTTGGTGTTTTTTTTATAGTAAATCATTGGCTTTGCACATGGGCAGAACTAATTTTGCCTTTATCTCTGTTGGACCAAGAGTTTTAACTCTTTGTGATGTTATTATATAATGGACACCTGCAAAAGAGATTATCAAGTGTACAAATAGCAGAGAGGATAGAGCACATACCTGCTGTACTGAGTTAATTAAATAGAAGCCTTATACCCTATCTCTTTGTTTTAACCCTCTGTGCACATCCAAGTGACACATATCCATTACTTTTGAATATTAACGATTCTTATGTGCATGTCACATATAAACATTAAGAAAAACTAAGAACGTGTGGGCTTCCTCTTCTGGATTACTTTTTGTAAGTAATTAAACTAATTTTGCTATTTCATTATCTAATATCATTTGGAGTTCCGGCAGATAATTCTGTGTTCGGTTATATCGCAGGCACCCTGCAAGTAAAGTGTACGCTGATCGCTCAAAGTGTGTACTGTGTTCCTATTTACACTTTCCTATCTTAGTCTTTATTATAAAGAATCTGCAGCTGTCTGTCATTAGACTCAGCGCCTGCGTCAGTCCCTGATGAAAATTCATTGTTTCTTCACTAACCCTCTAATTATTCTCTGCTGCTCAGCAAGTGCTGATCCCTGATTAATGCTTCTCTTGTTGAGGTTTGCTCAATTACCTACAGGGTTTTGATAATTGTTATTCACTTTTCTTTTACCTTTCTTTTATCAGCTTTTTCTTTACTTCCTATTTATTGTAGTTATTATATTTCAAAAGCATGTCATCATATTGTGCTGTTCCACGCATTAAACAAATATAAGAGACATATGACATTATACCAGGGGGAGTGCAGCTGTAGTGTTTATACAGAGCTACCATTATCTGTAAGGACAATCTGATACTTGTAGCACTTGATTAATTAGTTACATTCTGCTGACTTTTGCTAGTTTACTTTGGATCACTACTGGCTATGAGAATTGGAAGCTAACAAGTCATATTTCTTCCTAAGATATGGTGAGTCCACAAGTTCATCTAATTACTGTTGGGAATATCACTCCTGGCCAGCAGGAGAAGGCAAAGAGCACCACAGCCAAACTATTAAGTATCACTTCCTTACCCACAACCCCCAGTCATTCTCTTTGCCATTAGTGCATGGAGGAAGTAAAGTTTTAGTGTCTGAAGAAATTTGGATTTATTTCACTACAATCAAGAGTTTGTTATTTTGAAAGCCAGAGTAGTTCTCTGATCTTTCCCCCTTTTCAAGGACTGGGTCTAGCCGTACTCCACGCTAGTCTCTTAAGTAAGGGCAGTGGTTCCTTTAAAGCAGTTAGGAACTTGTAAGGTGGGCCTTACTGCATTTTCCTAAAATTTTAGCTGCCCATAGTGTAGAAAGCCAGAGTTGTTGATTCTGATCTTACTCTTGCTGCAGGCCTCTGAAAAGGAGATGTGTCCTCTCATATCTTGTGAGCTGTCCTCCTGTCGGACGGCTAGATGCAGGTAATGCCATTTTTGTCTTCTATGTGGGAGACTATGCACTTTAAGGGAATCTGCAAATTTTATTGGGACAAAATATATCCTAGTAGGATATTAGTTTTAGCAGGGTGCAGGCACTTAATGTGATATGTAGGAGAGAGACGGTTTCCCTTTTGTTTTTTAATGAAGGGGTTAACCAGTTTTATGAGGTAGACAAGTTTTTATTGTGCTTATTTTCAATGTGTGTTATCTTGTTGTACTTAAGATAGTACCATTGCTTCTGGAGATAGTATTGTTATTTGTTAGGGTTCCTTTCTGCAGGATTGCAGAACTGGTGTTGGTGTTTGGTAGCACTTCCGTTTTTACGATTGCACCATTTACCCTTCTCAGTTTTTCGAGTTTATTAGGAGAGTATCCCCTAGGGGTATTTGTGTTTGGGATCACTGTTTTCCTTGCACTGAATCGCACGCTTGTTTTTCTGCTGCGCACTGTGTTCAATGGCTCTGCATTCTTAGGTAGTAAAATACGGAGCAGCGTCATTTTTAGGCTGGAGAAGCGCGATTACCATGATGGTAGAGCTCATGTGACTGCCTCTCCGGCCAAGATCACAGCGGTGGGTTTAGCTGCTGAAATGGTTTTCAGATAAAATTTGACCCAGCTAACTGCCAAAACTTTGTTCTTTTAAGCTAAGATAGTCTCAGTGAGTTAGAGATGATATCTTACTGGGGCCTTGATTCACAAGTCTGTTATTAAAACATATGAAGCTACAACAGCAGGGCCTCCGGATTTCTTATGTTGTATTTTACTTTCCCAAGTTCCTGTTATATGGCATGTCGTTTGACAGTACTCCTTTTTAAATTCTTTTAAAACAAAAAATTATAGCAAATATTTGTTCTTGCCTCATGTCTCTCAGGGTGATGCTGTTTAGGCAATGCCACAGCTTCTCCTTAAACGTCCCAAGCCTCTATGGCGTCACATGCAGTGCCCTGCGGTTCCTCTCAATCTCCTGGAGGAGTGTATTTTCCTGCAGATTTTGCAGCTCAGGTATCCTCGGTGGTATCTGCAGCTTTATCTGTTTTTTCCTCTCTTACAGGGAAAGCGCAAGAGGACATTTAAAGTCTCAGAAGGTTTCTGTGTCACTTTCTGCTACTCGGGTTGCTCTTCTTTCCTAAGTCTGGTGAGGAGGATTCACCGGTAGTTTCTGAGGGTAAAATCTCAGATTCGGACAGTATAATTCCTTCATCTGTTGCTGAAGTGGTTTCCTTCAGATGTATGCTTGAACACCTCGTGTATTGTTAAAGGAAGTTATAGCTACTTAGACGACATCGATATCCCTGTCGTTGTCAACCGTTTGAAGTTTAATCAACTTTATCCTTTCTAGGATGATCCTTTCATGTGGAAGTGTTTCTAGAGGTGCTTGGGTCACAGACATAAGAGAAACTAGGTATACCTTTCTCCCTGTCTCCCATTCTTTTAAGGATCTTCCTGTCGCTGACTCCATTTAAATGCACAGTGCTTTTAGTAGAAGGGAGTATTCTACTATGACTTAGAGAACTTTGATTCCTATAGAAAATAGTTGCTCCTTTACAGATCTTTGATTAAGAAGTTGGAGGTTTTTTCTATTTAGACTTGCTGTGTTAGCCCTTGAGATGAATCCCCCCATGGGTGCTGGTCCGCTCTGGCTTTTATGGCTGTCCTTGGGGATTCAAGGATTTGCTGGTTCCTTCTGGAATAGCTCTATTTGGTCACCTTAGAAGCCTACTTGTGGCTTAATGGTATAGCCTAGGCCTTATGACACTGCAGATGCAGGTTCAATATTTGGAATATATTTTATGTTTTCCTCCAATTCCAAGCTTCTAATAAAAATATCCTATGACTTTCTGGTGGGGAAAGGTCTTTTCCGCCACAAGTCATGAGGAATAGACTAAGGATAGTTTTTCTTTCTTCTTAGGGCGGGGACAGTCCATTCTTTGAAATCCCGACCATTTTGGGTTCTGGGAGTATCATTCTAAGATTCCTCTCAAGGACAGATTTCTCCTTCTAGAGTATCTGCAGTCTAGCTATGATGAGAGGTATTCTGGATCTGGGTTCAGGTTCCCTCTCTGGGAGTGCTAGTTCCAGTAAAGAAACTGGGTCTAGGTAGTTATCTCATGTTTTTCAGAGTACACTCCTTCAAGTAGTGTCCATTCTACCTTGATTCAAGAGGGTCTGTTCATAACAAACATAGACCTGAAGGATATGTATTTTCTAGTTCCCATTAGAGCTCTGCAATTATGCGTGTCTGGGATCAACTAAAAATGTTTTCAGTTTGTCATCCTAGGAAGACTCTGTTAGGTCTTGGGGAATGGAAAGGGTTCCCTCCTGGACATTGTATGGTTCAGGTGTCATCTTTCTTTCGAGCAACTCTTTTTCAACCCTAACAACCCTATTCATCAAATGCACATGAAATATGGGCACTTTATTTTAAAGGAGCACTAAAATCAAAATTAAAATTATGATATGATAATATGAGGTAATATGATTATATGAGGTTATATGTTAATATGAGGTAATATGATATGATCGCATACTCAATCGCATACTCTAATATGCGCAAACCCTATATGAAAATATGAATATTGCATAAATATGCTTTTACATGTTTTCATCTACCTTACTGCAAAGGGCTCAAATGCACTTATGTATATGTCTATATGTGTGTACATATGTATTGATGTGTTTTTATGTGTATATATGTCTGTAAATACATATATACATACATAAAAACATATGTACACATAATAAATAAATACATATATATATATATATTAGTAGCAAGAACTAGCACTCGCTGGACTTTTTCAAACACCAAAAAGTTTTAATGTCACGTTTCGGAGACAAAGTATCCCCTTTCTCAGACTCCGAAACGTCACATTAAAACTTTTTGGTGTTTGAAAAAGTCCAGCGAGTGCTAGTTCTTGCTACTATTATCTATTACCCACTAGCACCCTGGCTGCTGAACCGTTGAAGTGAGAGTGCTCATCTTGTATATATATACCGGGGTTAGGTTCCAGAAGGAATGGTTGTAAATTGAAACCCAGTTTATAATGTAAGTTAATGGGAAGTGAGGGAGATAGGTTCCAGGCCCCTCTCAAAATTGTCATAAGTAACACCTAATACATTCTTTTTAAAGCTTTGAAATGAAGACTTTAAATGCTAAACAGCATTAGACACAGACTATATAATTAAACTAAGTTAAATGAACAAAAACATTTGCTAAAACAGCATTATAAACCTAATAAAAAAATCACACAACACAGACTTTACTTGCATTTTTTTTCTTTCTATGCATTCCAATCTGGACAGATTTATAGACAGGAAGATCTTGTTCCTTTGAAAGCTGCTCGATAGCTCAGGTCTAGCTAGCTACACTGATTAATTTCAGCCTGCTTGTGTGCTTGGCTCGCATATCTTTGCTGCAACACAAGAAGACAGCTCCACCTGCTGGCTATTTTAATTAATGCACTGCTTCTCAATGCTTTTCAATAACAGTCACATGACTGAAAGAAATGGTTGTTATTCTGAAACGGTACAAATTGAACCGTTGTAAACCGAGGGCCACCTGTGTGTGTGTGTGTGTATGTATATGTGTATATATATATGTATATGTGTATATATATATATATATATATATATATATATATATATATATATATATACACTGTATATACATCTTTAGACATGTGTATTTATGTATCTCTATGTTAAAGTCCGTTGCAGCCTTTTTTTTTCTCTAGCACCTGAGAGCTCATATCTTTGAGCCCTGATAACCTTTTTTATGCAATTTTTTTAAAATATTTTTTTTATTAGACAGTGTTATTATGAGTGTAATTGTACTTTATTTATTTTTTGTGTGTTTTGTGACATTTTTTATTTTCGCAAAACAGTTAACCACAGCTCTGAGATTATGGTAATGATTCTAGCGTAAATCACGCTCAACTTGTAACATAAGTACAATTCAACCTGTGCACAATGTTTGCGCGCCACTTGTAATGTGCCCTAAGTGTGCTTTGTGTGCTGCATTTGGAACTTCACTTAATGTTGTTGCTATTAAACTGCAGAAACATCGCCAGTGTTGGACTTCACTATAAATGACAAGTTGTCTATAATTTCACATTACGTCCCTTGCAATGAGCTTTCTGCATTGGCGTGAGATGATTCTTGTTGATTACTTAATTTAAGGATAAGCATCTAAGGTACTTATCTGTAAGGGGCGAGAGAGAACTGATTAGATGTCCTCTCACAAAGAACAAAACGATAATCCTCTGATAGCAGCTCAGCGTAGGTGAAATTGCAAATAGGAACAGTTAGATAATGCTCATGTTAAAGGGACGGTCTAAGATAGACTAACTGTATTGGAAGCCTCCCCCCTGATTAGTCAGAAATACATTATTCCTTGGATCAGTCATTTTTCCCATGCAGTCAAAATTGAGTAAACCGTTGGCCGTTTTGAAATGGCTGCCGGACTCCTCCTACCCGTTACGTAATCATGTGGTTCTTCAAGAATACTCGCTCCTGTGCTTGAGGCTGCTCTGCAGATGTTTATTTGAGCTAACTCTATATCCAGCTGTGTTAGGGCTGCTTTCCATAAGGGATAAACCTATTAGGTCCTACGTTCTCTAAACTAACTTATAATAAATACACAACACAACTGCTTGGGAGAAAAGACTGGTCACGTTTATTAAATAAACATATTTAATTCTGGCTAATATTGTCCAATATTAGGCAGCGCTTTAATAACTTTTAACTGAACTTGTAGCAAGTTCCTTATAGCTGGTGAGGGCATCTTCTCACTAACCTAACCCCTACTGATTGACGGTCAAGGCCCCTCCGATGTTTGCAGCGTGGCACAGGGTTCGCTCATTGGCACAGAGAGAGATTTGTTATGGAGAGCTCTTCGGCCTGCAGCTCTTAAAGGGAGAGGAACCCCTAAGCCGGCACTTAGTGGGCAACACCTCTCCCTGTGTTCGGGACGTCACTCTGTTCTCTCCGTGTCCGCTCCCAGGGCCTTGCCCGACCGCCAGCTAGGGCATACTCAGCCAACCCAGTAAGGCGACCCCTCCAGCTGAGTCGTAAAACACGCCTGTGAGAGGTGGATGACTGTCTTAAAACCCGAGCTTATGGGGCTAGTTCAACTAAACCTACCCCCGCCGGGGAAAAACCTAAACTCAATACCTTCTTGCCACCACTTCCCTTCATCCAGGGACAGAAAAAACTCCCTTGAAGTCTGGAAGCAGGAAGAGGCCGGATCCACTGCAACAGGGCCCTATAAAGGCAAGAGGTACACCTGCCCACCCACTTGCAACAATGTAACATACACACATTAGAACACTCCAGACTTCAAGTCAGCTATCCCTTAATTTTGCTACAGTCCCACTAGAGGGCCCTCCACTTCCATAAGGGATAAACCTCCTATTATGTCCTACGTTCTCTAAACTAACTTATAATAAATACACAACACAACTGCTTGGGAGAAAAGACCAGTCACGTTCACGTTTATTAAATAAACATATTTAATTCTGGATAATATTGTCCAATATTAGGCAGCTCTTTAATAACTTATAACTGAGCTTGTAGCAAGTTACTTATAGCTGGTGGCGGCATCTTCTCACTAACCTAACCCCTACTGATTGACGGTCAAGGCCCCTCCGATGTTTGCAGTGTGGCACATGGATGTGCACGCTCATTGACACAGAGAGAGAGATTTGTTATGGAGAGCTCTTCGGCCTGCAGCTCTTAAAGGGAGAGGAACCCCTAAGCCGGCACTTAGTGGGCGACACCTCTCCCTGTGTTCGGGCCGTCACTCTGCTCTCTCCGTGCCTGCTTCCAGGGCCTTGCCCGACCGCCACAAGATAAAAAGGACAACTTACTCTTGCTGCCACCCATAACCAACCAAGCCCTTAACATAACATAAAACTCTCTTTTTTTATTTTTATTTAAATACTGTGCATCATAACAGTCAGATGCCAACCATAGCACAGAACTATATTACCAAACATATATAACTGTTTTTTTTTTTTTTTAACAACCAATGACAAGGCTTTCCTAAGGTCAGCCAAAAAGATGTCCAACCCGACATCTGTCAGGTGAACCCCATCCGGTCGGTAAAGGGCCTTTTTGTTGGCCGTGATGGAATCATGCCTAATTACAAAGCCTCCCAAGGCCGTGACCGCTCTTCCCATCTCTCTGTTCATCTTCTTGCGGACGTTATATGCTGCCCTATGAGTGAGAATGTGATGCCAACGCAGTCGTGCAACCACGTTCGACCATCCTATCCTTACATCCTTGAGCCACGCACTCAACCATTTCAAATCCGCACTCATAATCCGGATGAGGTCCAACACAGGAATAGACCCCAAGTCATTACCCCCCAAATGCACCACAATCACTTGAGGCTTTCCCCACCTCCTGTGTGCATCCTGTAAAAGGGGGGGTAGTTCATTCCAATTTAGCCCCCTGCGACCAAGCCAGCGAATGTTAGCCCTGGATGAAGCCAATCCTAGCTGCTGCCCCTCTGGGGAATGAAGTTCCTTGATAGCCGCCCAGTGGATAAAGGAATGACCAATAATCCACACATGAACCGGGGGAGTTATCTTACCTAGAACAACATGGATAGGGACAATGAAGTGCAGCCCTCAGGATAATACAGACCTCCCTCAATCCTCCCCCAGCTGGGAAGGCACCCTTAATCGCACCCCACCCCCTCTCTACCCCTATAGCGCTCCGATTTCCAGCGCCCCATCCTCTTAATGTCTGCCTGCGACGACCCGCTAGCAGCAGCGCAAGTTGTTGCCCCAATCCTAAATGAATGTGGGGCTATTCTAGACGAATCCAAGCCTATTGCCACCGTGACTTTAGCTACTATTTTGCGGAACTGAAAAGACGAAAGTGAGCTTCCGTCCTCGTGAATGAGAAATTGCAGCGCGCCCACCGGCTGCACTCGGCCAAACGCCTCCATGAACCGGGCAGCATTCCGGAATTCATTCCTCGGTAGGGGCAACCAAGCCCCCTTTCCCTCCTGATCCATTTTAGATCTCGGGATAAGCAGGAGCAGGCCATCCTCTGAAGACCTCACATGCTCCATTTTAATTCCCCCAACATCTCCCTTCTTTGATGTGGAAACAACTTCCCCTATTCTCAAAGCCCCTGCAAATGCCAACGCAAAAGCAGCCCGGAACAAGCAAGCCTCATAGGATGAAGAGCACACTGAACCTAATTTCCCCACCAACTGCCGCAGTCTTGCCGCAGTGATAGGCTCCCTCTGGTCCTTGGAGCGTGGGGCCACTCGGCCCCACCCCTTCAAGACTTGCCTCACCAGAAAGGCATTGGTGAAGTCTGCCAGACTCAACACCTTATTAAAAAATGACAGAGCCGCTAACCTGCTAAGAGCCAACAATCTGGACACACCCTCTTGCTTCAAGCACGCCAACCATTCAAGAACGTGTACCTGAGAAGCCTGGCGAATTAAGAAACCCTTCTGCTCACTGAAGCGCTCCCACGCCTTCCAGTGTGACATGTAAGTTGCCCACGTCTTAGGTGCCAACGAAGCCCGGATCAGGGGGAGAATGGACTCCCAACCCCGCCAGCTGCCAAAGAAAGGGTGGGCATGTTAGACCCTCCGCTGCTGCCCTTGGAGCCACCCTCCTGAACTGATCCTATTGAAACCTAGAGAGGGCGTCCGCAATGACGTTCCGCACCCGGGACATGTCGCGCCATAAAGCGAACGTTGAGCTGCAAACATCGCAACACCAGGTGTCTAAGGTAAGTCACCACCACTGGGGAAGCCGCTGACAGTCTGTTTATGGCGTACACCACACTCATGTTATCAGACCAAAAAAATCACAGACTGATTAGCCAGATGCTCTCCCCAGAGCTCCACCGCCACCACTATAGGGAAGAGCTCGAGTAACGCCATATTACGGGTAAGGCCAGTCGATACCCAATCTGCCGGCCACGCCTCCACGCTCCAATCCCCGTCAAGATAGGCGCCAGACCCCCAGCCGCATCAGTGAACAGATGCAAGGCCTGGTTTGAGATAGGCCCAGCCCTCCAAAGGCAAACCCCGTTAAAATGAACTAGGAACTGCTCCCACACTTTCAAGTCCTCCTTCATCTGTGTCGTGACCCGCTGCCGCTGACCCCTCAGACCTTTCAATTGACCCTACAGTCTGCGATTGAAGACCCTCTCCATGGGGATGGCCCTCCCCGCAAAGTTAAGGAGGCCCAACAACGATTGCAGTTCCTTAATGGAGACGCAATCCGCCACCGATTGAACCACCTCTAAGAAGCGTTTCTCAACCCAGTACAGGTTGTTTCATCAGGCATAGTGGGCCTTCTAACTGATAATCCATTTGAACAAATCTAGGACTAATAGCAAACAGGGGAACACCCTTAATGGGCGTTCCTAGATACATTGTTAATTGATATACATTAACAACAAAATTACTAACAATTTGATAGTATATAGGGTGATCTTCAAGGGGTTAGTGTTAGGTTTTTTTAAGGGGGGATTGGGTGGGTTTTAGAGTAGGGTTGGGTGTGTGGGTGGTGGGTTTTTATGTTGGGGGGTATTGTACTTTTTTTTTTACAGGTAAAAGAGCTGATTACTTTGGGGCAATGCTCCGCAAAAGGCCCTTTTAAGGGCTATTCGTAATTTAGTATAGGGTAGGGCTTTTTATTATTTTGGGGGGCTTTTTTATTTTATTAGGGGGATTAGATTAGGTATAATTAGTTTAAAAAATTGTAATTATTTTATTATTTTCTGTAATTTAGTGTTTTGTTTTTTTGTACTTTAGATAATTGTTTTTAATTGTATTTAGTTTAGGGAATTTATTTAATTATAGTGTAGTGTTAGGTGTAATTGTAACTTAGGTTAGGTTTTATTTCACAGGTATATTTGTATTTATTTTAACTAGGAAGTTATTAAATAGTTAATAACTATTTAGTAACTATTGTACCTAGTTAAAATAAATACAAAGTTGCCTGTAAAATAAAAATAAATCCTAAGATAGCTACAATGTAACTATTAGTTATATTGTAGCTATCTTAGGGTTTATTTTATAGGTAAGTATTTAGTTTTAATTAGGAATAATTTATTTAGATTTAGTTAAATTATATTTAAGTTAGGGGGTGTTAGGGTTAGTATTAGACTTAGGTTTAGGGGTTAATACATTTAATATAGTGGCGGCAGTGTAGGGGGGGCAGATTATGGGTTAATAAATATAATGTAGGTGGCGGCGGGGTCCGGGAGCGGCGGTTTAGGGGTTAAACACTTTATTTAGTTGCGGCGGGGTCTGGGAGCGGCAGGATAGGGGTTAATAACTTTATGTAGGTGGCGGCGGTATAGGGGGCAAAAGATTAGGGGTTAATATGTATAATGTAGGTGGCGGTGGGCTCCGTGAGCGGGGGTTTAGGGGTTAATACATTAGAGTTGTGGTGGGCTCCGGGAGCGGCGGTTTAGGGGTTAATAACTTTATTTATGTGCAGCGGGGTCTGGGAACGACGGTATAGGGGGTAAACAGTATAGTATAGTGTGGGTGTTTAGTGACAGGGTACCAAGAAAGCTGTAAAAAAGCCGAAGAGCAGCGAGATCAATGACTGTTAGTTAACAACAGTCCGCTGCTCATCGCACCGTACTTGGTGCGCGGCTTTTTGACAGCTTTTTTGATAATTTTGGAGAACGTTTTCAGGTCCGTGGCAGCGATGTTAGGCAAACTTAGGCGAGCGCATTGGTGCCGTTGAATGCAAGAAAGTCAACGGCTTGATAAGTAGGGGCCAAAATCTCTACCTCCGAAGGTGGGCTTTGTATTAAGCATACAGTCAAGCTGGTAAAAGTTTATGTATATGCTCAAAGCAGTACGCTGCTAAATTAATTGGTGTATCAATTGTCCTTTTTATTGGGCTGTTAATATATTAGAAGACTATAGTTGTAAATACTTGAGAATAGAAAGAGTGTATTGTGCCTGTTATAAATGTATCTTGTTGATGCTCTGACATATATACAATTGGCATAAGGCCTAGAAAGGCTAAATTGGATAAAGTAACAAAATAGAGGAGTTGAAAGGCTATGATAAGTTGTAACCTGAGGATTACAAAGTAAGGTAGTTACAGTGTACATATTATTAACTAAGTTCCCAAGCATATAGGGTTTAAAGTATATATATATGTGCTGGGTACTGAAAAATATAATAAGGGTAAAAGCATATTACTGAGAGGTAGCTTAGTTTTCAATAAAAGGTCTATCTACTGATAAAGTAAAATTATTACTGGTAAGGTGTTTGGAATTGGCATTATGGTCTGAATTTTATCCTCTCTAAATGTAAATGACAGATTATGATGTTGGAAACTGAAGAAAATAACAGGATGGTCTGAAGCTATTAGGGGTATATGAATGTTATATGTGCCAAATATCTGTTAATTAGGAATATAATGCCTGGTCTACCTTAGGTGGATATTGTTTTTACGTGTTGAAAACTAAGTTGGAAAAATAATACATCTCCAGCATATTAGTTCTTTAGATGTGAAGATAATACACATTTATAAGAATATAAGGATTATATATCAAATATTGATGAAGGTAAAGCTCTAAGGTCACTGGGTTTAAGCTATATGCAAGTCTTAGGTACTGGAAAAGTATAACCTGTCCTAAAATGTACCACCGAGAAACATAGTGGGGTCTATATATCAGAAGGCTATAACTTAATCCTAAAAATAGCATAACTACTAGTGTAGGATACTGCGCTGATGCTAGCTGGGTACTGATTAAGTTGACGGATAAGGACATGGTCATTTAACTTCTCAGACCATGCCCCTAAAACAAAAGATAAGAAAAAACGGCTACCCGAAGCACTAAGTGAGACACAGAATGAAGAGGCAATTACGAAAACAGATATGCAATTAATGGTGCACCAAATCTCACATATCTTTTTGCCCCAATTTGAATCTTTGAAAAGCCAGATGTCTAATCTATCATCAGAAGTTAGACAATTTGCCAGTAGATTAACGGAGGCAGAGGATAGAATATCAGTAATTGAGGATACACTTAATAATCGATCAGAGATGGTATCAATATTAAACAAAAAAATAAATAAACTTTTGAATGCTAGAATAGATGATCTGGAAGACCGTTCCAGACGGAATAATGTAAAGATTATAAGCCTCCCTGAGACAGAGGAATTTAAAGACATGTTACATTTTGCTGCATTTATACTACCTCAAATGTTAGGTATCGAGCAACAGAATCTCCCATTAAAGATTGAAAGAGCACACAGGAATGGCTCTCCTAGGGGCAGTGCTGCTGGAAAAAACCCTAATAGACCTATTATGGTCAGATTTTTAGACTTTCAAGACAAGATCAATATCTTGCGACTATACAGGAAAAAGGAGAAGCTGATAGCTGGGGAAAGCAGAATTCTGCTTTTTCAAGATTATTCCAGTGACTGCCGCTAGCAGAAAAGGAAATGGCCCCTTACTGTACAAAGCTAATACAATTGGGATATAAAGCTAGGCTTTTTTATCCGGCAAAAATTGTGATTGAAGGTGAGGATGGCCCAATTAATTTGGCAAATGTAGCAGAAGCTAAAGACTTTTTTAAAAGGAAAAAAAATAACACAGGAGTAATTTAGGCATACAATTAACAGGGATCTACGCTATAATGAAGAATAATGAATTAAGAATGCTTTAGTAAAACTTAATGAAAGGTGTTGGTAAATTTTGGTTGAAGTGGTTTTATATTGTATGGGTTTTTTTTTTCCGCCCATCTCTCTATCCCCCATGTCTCTCTCACCTCCCCCTACACATAAAACTTTATAGAAATCACTGGTAAAGGAGAATATTAGATGCCTCTCCTGGAATGTTGGAGGCATCGCCTCCCCAATCAAAAGGAAGATAATAGTAAGACAACTTGGGAAACTTAACCCCGATATAGCTCTTATACAGGAAACTCACTTAAAACTGGAAGAAGTGGTTAAACTTAAAAACAAATGGGTTGGGGAGGTGAAAGCCACTCATTGTTCCAGGAGGAAGAAGGGAGTATCAATGTTAATAAATAAAAATCTGAGATATAATATTATCAAAACAGATATAGATCCAGATGAAAGATGGCTAATAGTAGAACT
>NC_069507.1:20267122-20294622 GCF_027579735.1 Bombina bombina | reverse complement strand
TTGATTTGTTTTTGTATAATAGGTGTATCACACAGTCATAATACTTTTGTCATGTAAGTTAAGATGTTCTGTCTGGTATGATTTTTTTAATAATCAGACCTTTCATGTTAAATAGATAGATGAATGACAAGTGGTTCTGTGTTCTATACATGGTTGTCAGTTTAAGAATATATAAGACATACAGACATGCTTCTTTCAGTTCTCTAAAGTATAGGTCATTACAGGTACTTAAATATTGGAAGATGTATCTCTTTAATAAAACTGGCTATAAATTGCATCGTGAACAGGTGTGGAATCAAGCAGTGACCAAGTGCGCAAGCGCACGAAATGTTTGCTGACTCACCTGTTCACGTACCTGTTTTGGCATTTTTTGCTGTGCTTGACCGCTTTTAAATTTTGTATGATTTTAATACAATTTAATAAACCTTTTGACTTTTTTATGGACTTGGAGCGCCTTCTTTTCCCATCCTTTGGAAATACAGGTGGCCCTCGTTTTACAACGGTTCAATTTACACCGTTTCAGAATAACAACCTTTTTTTCCAGTCATGTGACTGCTATTAAAAAGCATTAAGAAGCAGTGCATTTATTAAAATAGCCAGTAGGTTGAGCTGTCCGCTTGTGTTGCAGCAAAGCCAAGCAAGCTGAAATTAATCAGTTTAACCAGACCTGAGCTATTGAACAGATTTCATGGGAACAAGATCTTCCTGTCTATAACTCAGTCCAGATTGGAATGCATAGAAAGAACTGTTTGCAAAAAAATGCAAGTGAAGTCTGTGTTGTGTGATTATTTTATTAGGTTTATAATGCTGTTTAGCAAATGCTTTTATTTATTTAACTTAGTTTAATTATATATTCTGTGTTGTGTGATTATTTTATTAGGTTTATAATGCTGTCTAGCATTTAAAGTCTTCATTTCAAAGCTTTTAAAATAATGTATTTGGTGTTACTTATGACAATTTTGAGAGGTGCCTGGAACCTATCTCCCTCACTTCCTATTGACTTACATTATAAACTGGGTTTCAATTTACAACGGTTTTGATTTACAACTATTCCTTCTGGAACCTAACCCCGGCGTAAACTGAGGGCTACCTGTACTATATATATATATATATATATATATATATATATATATATATATATATATATATATATATATATATATATATATATATATCTGGAACAGAAGAGGCCTCCTGGTGTAGTATGTCAAATGTACTTGGTGCTATTTAGCAGAAAAAAGCCAAATGGAAACTCACGTTTTTCCACCTCAACTCTTATAAGGTATGGATACAGCTCTGTGTGGTTCGTAACCACTGGAGAAGGCAATTCAATCCCCTTGTCCCTTGCAGCATACATTCCCCTTCTTAGACTCTGTTCTCACCTCCCCAGATGAACCACTTTGAAAGGTGAATCTATATTGAGGGGTCTGTAATAATGTATTATACCTGGTGACTGACACATCATATTGTGGCATACAATTTTAATATTTGGCCAATTTTTTGTCAAAGTATTCATGTTTTTTATTATTGCACAAATGGACTCATGAGAGCCTTTTTAATTGAATAAAATCACTTGTTTTTTTTAATCACATTGGTGTGCAGGTATATAGTGCATATCTCTTCCCACAAAAGTTATTACAGACCCCTCAATATAGATTCACCTTTCGAAGTGGTTCATCTTCTGCTGAGGAGGTGAGAACAGAGTCTAAGAAGGGGAACGTATGCTGCAAGGTACAAGGGGATTGAATTGCCTTCTCCAGTGGTTACGAACCACACAGAGCTGTATCCATACCTCATAGGAGTTGAGGTGGAAAAATGTGAGTTTCCATTTGGATTTTTTCTGCTAAATAGCACCAAATACATTTGACATACTACACAAGGAGGTCTCTTTTTTTGCTGTGCGCCCTTCCCTCTTCTGTTCCAGATTCCTGTTGGAAGTTTTCCTGTTTTCAGGGGGACTTCATTTCCATTTTTGGATCAGGCTGCAAGCAAAAGACTAACCTTTCTCCAACATAGGTGTGTCCGGTCCACGGCGTCATCCTTACTTGTGGGATATTCTCTTCCCCAACAGGAAATGGCAAAGAGCCCAGCAAAGCTGGTCACATGATCCCTCCTAGGCTCCGCCTACCCCAGTCATTCTCTTTGCCGTTGTACAGGCAACATCTCCACGGAGATGGCTTAGAGTTTTTTAGTGTTTAACTGTAGTTTTTATTATTCAATCAAGAGTTTGTTATTTTGAAATAGTGCTGGTATGTACTATTTACTCAGAAACAGAAAAGAGATGAAGATTTCTGTTTGTATGAGGAAAATGATTTTAGCAACCGTCACTAAAATCCATGGCTGTTCCACACAGGACTGTTGAGAGCAATTAACTTCAGTTGGGGGAACAGTGAGCAGTCTCTTGCTGCTTGAGGTATGACACATTCTAACAAGACGATGTAATGCTGGAAGCTGTCATTTTCCCTATGGGATCCGGTAAGCCATGTTTATCACGATTGTAAATAAGGGCTTCAAAAAGGGCTTATTAAGACTGTAGACTTTTTTTGGGCTAAATCGATTGATTATTAACACATATTTAGCCTTGAGGAATCATTTTATCTGGGTATTTTGATATAATAATATCGGCAGGCACTGTTTTAGACACCTTATTCTTTAGGGGCTTTCCCAAAGCATAGGCAGAGCCTCATTTTCGCGCCGGTGTTGCGCACTTGTTTTTGAGAGGCATGGCATGCAGTCGCATGTGAGAGGAGCTCGGATGCTTAGAAAAGACTTTCTGAAGGCGTCATTTGGTATCGTATTCCCCTTGGGGCTTGGTTGGGTCTCAGCAAAGCAGATACCAGGGACTGTAAAGGGGTTAAAGTTCAAAACGGCTCCGGTTCCGTTATTTTAAGGGTTAAAGCTTCCAAATTTGGTGTGCATTACTTTTAAGGCTTTAAGACACTGTGGTGAAAATTTGGTGAATTTTGAACAATTCCTTCATGTTTTTTCGCATTTGCAGTAAAAAAGTGTGTTCAGTTTAAAATTTAAAGTGACAGTAACGGTTTTATTTTAAAACGTTTTTTGTACTTTGTTATCAAGTTTATGCCTGTTTAACATGTCTGAACTACCAGATAGACTGTGTTCTGAATGTGGGGAAGCCAGAATTCCTATTCACTTAAATAAATGTGATTTATGTGACAATGACAATGATGCCCAAGATGATTCCTCAAGTGAGGGGAGTAAGCATGGTACTGCATCATTCCCTCCTTCGTCTACACGAGTCTTGCCCACTCAGGAGGCCCCTAGTACATCTAGCGCGCCAATACTCCTTACTATGCAACAATTAACGGCTGTAATGGATAATTCTGTCAAAAACATTTTAGCCAAAATGAACACTTATCAGCGTAAGCGCGACTGCTCTGTTTTAGATACTGAAGAGCATGACGACGCTGATATTAATATTTCTGAAGGGCCTCTAACTCAGTCTGATGGGGCCAGGGAGGTTTTGTCTGAGGGAGAAATTACTGATTCAGGGCACATTTCTCAACAAGCTGAACCTGATGTGATTGCTTTTAAATTTAAGTTGGAACATCTCCGCATTCTGCTTAAGGAGGTATTATCCACTCTGGATGATTGTGACAAGTTGGTCATCCCAGAGAAACTATGTAAAATGGACAAGTTCCTAGAGGTGCCGGGGCTCCCAGAAGCTTTTCCTATACCCAAGCGGGTGGCGGACATTGTTAATAAAGAATGGGAAAGGCCCGGTATTCCTTTCGTCCCTCCCCCCATATTTAAAAAATTGTTTCCTATGGTCGACCCCAGAAAGGACTTATGGCAGACAGTCCCCAAGGTCGAGGGAGCGGTTTCCACTTTAAACAAACGCACCACTATACCCATAGAGGATAGTTGTGCTTTCAAAGATCCTATGGATAAAAAATTGGAAGGTTTGCTTAAAAAGATGTTTGTTCAGCAGGGTTACCTTCTACAACCAATTTCATGCATTGTCCCTGTCGCTACAGCCGCATGTTTCTGGTTCGATGAGCTGATAAAGGCGGTCGACAGTGATTCTCCTCCTTATGAGGAGATTATGGACAGAATCAATGCTCTCAAATTGGCTAATTCTTTCACCCTAGACGCCACTTTGCAATTGGCTAGGTTAGCGGCTAAGAATTCTGGGTTTGCTATTGTGGCGCGCAGAGCGCTTTGGTTGAAATCTTGGTCGGCTGATGCGTCTTCCAAGAACAAGCTACTTAACATTCCTTTCAAGGGGAAAACGCTGTTTGGCCCTGACTTGAAAGAGATTATCTCGGATATCACTGGGGGTAAGGGCCACGCCCTTCCTCAGGATCGGCCTTTCAAGGCAAAAAATAAACCTAATTTTCGTCCCTTTCGTAGAAACGGACCAGCCCAAGGTGCTACGTCCTCTAAGCAAGAGGGTAATACTTCTCAAGCCAAGCCAGCTTGGAGACCAATGCAAGGCTGGAACAAGGGAAAGCAGGCCAAGAAACCTGCCACTGCTACCAAGACAGCATGAAATGTTGGCCCCCGATCCGGGACCGGATCTGGTGGGGGGCAGACTCTCTCTCTTCGCTCAGGCTTGGGCAAGAGATGTTCTGGATCCTTGGGCGCTAGAAATAGTCTCCCAAGGTTATCTTCTGGAATTCAAGGGACTTCCCCCAAGGGGGAGGTTCCACAGGTCTCAGTTGTCTTCAGACCACATAAAAAGACAGGCATTCTTACATTGTGTAGAAGACCTGTTAAAAATGGGAGTGATTCATCCCGTTCCATTAAGAGAACAAGGGATGGGGTTCTACTCCAATCTGTTTATAGTTCCCAAAAAAGAGGGAACGTTCAGACCAATCTTAGATTTCAAGATCTTAAACAAGTTTCTCAAGGTTCCATCGTTCAAGATGGAAACCATTCGAACTATTCTTCCTTCCATCCAGGAAGGTCAATTCTTGACCACGGTGGATTTAAAGGATGCGTATCTACATATTCCTATCCACAAGGAACATCATCGGTTCCTGAGGTTCGCATTCCTGGACAAACATTACCAGTTCGTGGCGCTTCCTTTCGGATTAGCCACTGCTCCAAGGATTTTCACAAAGGTACTAGGGTCCCTTCTAGCTGTGCTAAGACCAAGGGGCATTGCTGTAGTACCTTACTTGGACGACATTCTGATTCAAGCGTCGTCCCTTCCTCAAGCAAAGGCTCACACGGACATTGTCCTGGCCTTTCTCAGATCTCACGGATGGAAAGTGAACGTGGAAAAGAGTTCTCTATCTCCGTCAACAAGGGTTCCCTTCTTGGGAACAATAATAGACTCCTTAGAAATGAGGATTTTTCTGACAGAGGCCAGAAAAACAAAACTTCTAGACTCTTGTCGGATACTTCATTCCGTTCCTCTTCCTTCCATAGCTCAGTGCATGGAAGTGATCGGGTTGATGGTAGCGGCAATGGACATAGTTCCTTTTGCACGCATTCATCTAAGACCATTACAACTGTGCATGCTCAGTCAGTGGAATGGGGACTATACAGACTTGTCTCCGAAGATACAAGTAAATCAGAAGACCAGAGACTCACTCCGTTGGTGGCTGTCCCTGGACAACCTGTCACGAGGGATGACATTCCGCAGACCAGAGTGGGTCATTGTCACGACCGACGCCAGTCTGATGGGCTGGGGCGCGGTCTGGGGATCCCTGAAAGCTCAGGGTCTTTGGTCTCGGGAAGAATCTCTTCTACCGATAAATATTCTGGAACTGAGAGCGATATTCAATGCTCTCAAGGCTTGGCCTCAGCTAGCGAGGGCCAAGTTCATACGGTTTCAATCAGACAACATGACAACTGTTGCGTACATCAACCATCAGGGGGGAACAAGGAGTTCCCTGGCGATGGAAGAAGTGACCAAAATCATTCTATGGGCGGAGTCTCACTCCTGCCACCTGTCTGCTATCCACATCCCAGGAGTGGAAAATTGGGAAGCGGATTTTCTGAGTCGTCAGACATTGCATCCGGGGGAGTGGGAACTCCATCCGGAAATCTTTGCCCAAGTCACTCAGCTGTGGGGCATTCCAGACATGGATCTGATGGCCTCTCGTCAGAACTTCAAAGTTCCTTGCTACGGGTCCAGATCCAGGGATCCCAAGGCGGCTCTAGTGGATGCACTAGTAGCACCTTGGACCTTCAAACTAGCTTATGTGTTCCCGCCGTTTCCTCTCATCCCCAGGCTGGTAGCCAGGATCAATCAGGAGAGGGCGTCGGTGATCTTGATAGCTCCTGCGTGGCCACGCAGGACTTGGTATGCAGATCTGGTGAATATGTCATCGGCTCCTCCTTGGAAGCTACCTTTGAGACGAGACCTTCTTGTTCAGGGTCCGTTCGAACATCCGAATCTGGTTTCACTCCAGCTGACTGCTTGGAGATTGAACGCTTGATCTTATCGAAGCGAGGGTTCTCAGATTCTGTTATCGATACTCTTGTTCAGGCCAGAAAGCCTGTAACTAGAAAGATTTACCACAAAATTTGGAAAAAATATATCTGTTGGTGTGAATCTAAAGGATTCCCTTGGGACAAGGTTAAGATTCCTAGGATTCTATCCTTCCTTCAAGAAGGATTGGAAAAAGGATTATCTGCAAGTTCCCTGAAGGGACAGATTTCTGCCTTGTCTGTGTTACTTCACAAAAAGCTGGCCGCTGTGCCAGATGTTCAAGCCTTTGTTCAGGCTCTGGTTAGAATTAAGCCTGTTTACAAACCTTTGACTCCTCCTTGGAGTCTCAATTTAGTTCTTTCAGTTCTTCAGGGGGTTCCGTTTGAACCCTTGCATTCCGTTGATATTAAGTTATTATCTTGGAAAGTTTTGTTTTTAGTTGCAATTTCTTCTGCTAGAAGAGTTTCAGAATTATCTGCTCTGCAGTGTTCTCCTCCTTATCTGGTGTTCCATGCAGATAAGGTGGTTTTAACTACTAAACCTGGTTTTCTTCCAAAAGTTGTTTCTAACAAAAACATTAACCAGGAGATTATCGTACCTTCTCTATGTCCGAAACCAGTTTCAAAGAAGGAACGTTTGTTGCACAATTTGGATGTTGTTCGCGCTCTAAAATTCTATTTAGATGCTACAAAGGATTTTAGACAAACATCTTCCTTGTTTGTTGTTTATTCCGGTAAACGGAGAGGTCAAAAAGCAACTTCTACCTCTCTCTCTTTTTGGATTAAAAGCATCATCAGATTGGCTTACGAGACTGCCGGACGGCAGCCTCCCGAAAGAATCACAGCTCATTCCACTAGGGCTGTGGCTTCCACATGGGCCTTCAAGAACGAGGCTTCTGTTGATCAGATATGTAGGGCAGCGACTTGGTCTTCACTGCACACTTTTACCAAATTTTACAAGTTTGATACTTTTGCTTCTTCTGAGGCTATTTTTGGGAGACAGGTTTTGCAAGCCGTGGTGCCTTCCATTTAGGTGACCTGATTTGCTCCCTCCCTTCATCCGTGTCCTAAAGCTTTGGTATTGGTTCCCACAAGTAAGGATGACGCCGTGGACCGGACACACCTATGTTGGAGAAAACAGAATTTATGTTTACCTGATAAATTACTTTCTCCAACGGTGTGTCCGGTCCACGGCCCGCCCTGGTTTTTTTAATCAGGTCTGATAATTTATTTTCTTTAACTACAGTCACCACGGTACCATATGGTTTCTCCTATGCAAATATTCCTCCTTAACGTCGGTCGAATGACTGGGGTAGGCGGAGCCTAGGAGGGATCATGTGACCAGCTTTGCTGGGCTCTTTGCCATTTCCTGTTGGGGAAGAGAATATCCCACAAGTAAGGATGACGCCGTGGACCGGACACACCGTTGGAGAAAGTAATTTATCAGGTAAACATAAATTCTGTTTTCTCCCTAGACAAAAACACTGGACAAGTGTATTTGGGATATCCGGGGAGACCTGTCATCTCCGGACACACTGGTACTCCTATCTTTGGGACATTCTATTTTTGTAGCGCTGTATTGTTTCTGTGTATATGTGTGTGTGTGTATATATATATATATATATATATATATATATATACACAGACTAATTAATAAGCAAGATCAATTACAAAATAAATTTACAAATCTACAGTTTTCATTCATAAGGATAGTGTGTGGCCCAGAAACTAAGGTTTACAAATGACATGCAAAGGAATAAATTACCTGCACACGTAACTACCACGAGCACAGAGCACAATCAAATTGCTACTGCTGGCAGTGCACACTATATACTAAATGAGGGGGAGGTGCATAGCTGTGTCTGGGTGCACAGATAGCAAATCAGGATAAACATTTTTTTTTTCAATAAAATAATAAGTAATGAGGAGTTAAAGTTCATTAGACTTTATTAACAATAACATAATTCAATAATTGAAAAAAATAAAAAAAAATGACCACAAGAATATTAAGATTATTTATATGATAAAAACTCACAGTAGAAAAAAATCACAAGTAAAAAGCAAACAGAGCTGCTACTAGGCAGCCACAATAACTAGCAATAGTTCTTAGAACTGATGCCGGTCCGCCTACAATAAATGTCCCCTGCATTTCCAGCTGAGGCAAAAAAACTGAACATACACAATTTCATATATCTAACTGAAAAATACTAAACGTGCACTGCTAAACTGTCAAACAAGACAAGGGCTTGCTGGACAAGAAGAAAGCAGTGGGTGGAGCTTGGTGGCCATTTTCAGTTGCTAACAAACGATGATTATTTAAAAGTTTCATGTACTACTTACAAGCTTATAAATGTTGAAACCATTGCAAGATACTTGTTTGGTATGTAACAATAAGTAGTAAAGAATAAATATTGAGTCTAGACTGTCCCTTTAAGCATCACGACATATGGCGCATACAGCATCCTGACATTAAAATGTTTACTTGTGATTCAAAAGCTTTTGGCTCTCTATCTCGAATAGACTTTTTTTTAGTATCAAATTCACTTTTTATTCTAGAAGCAAAAACTAAGATACATGATATAAGTATTTCTGACCACGCAATCATAGCACTAGATATCTGGTTAAGACCAAACCAAAAAGAGATAGGGATTAACTTCTTCCCTAAATTCTTAGTTAATAATGAGGATTTCTGCAATTGGCTGATACAGAAATGGAGAGATTTCAATATATTCAATAAAACTTATAGAGAAAAAACAGATTTTTGGGGAAACAGAGAAAGCATGGCTAAGAGGCGAGATTAAAGCATACATGATAATTAAAAAGAAAAAGACCAAAGCTAAGGAGATCCAGCTGTCTAGCCAAGTGCGTAACATTTACCATAAATATATGAATGAGCCTAGTAAAAATTTATGGGATAAATATAAACAAGCAAAACTTGAAAGAGATCTATTTATTAAACAGAAAAGTATTTGGGAAGAATTGAACGCAATATACAAAGGTCATTATGGCAAATCTGCTAAATTTCTATCTAGATTAGACAAAGCCAGGAAAAATAAAAAATATAATTGAAGCTATAGTAAGTGAGCAAAATAGATATACAGATCTCTCTAAGATTAAAGAGATTTTTTTTGCTCTATTATCAAGAGATTTATGCATCCGGAGAATTGGATACAAACAATAAAAGTGCTTTTTGGCATAGAGGGAAGCCAACCAAAGCTCCACAAGATTGCATAAATGCTCTAAATAGTCCTATTACTAGAGAGGAAGTAAAAGAAGCTATAGAACATGCTAAATGTAATAAAGCTCCGGGTCCAGACCAGATACCCGGAGAAATTTATAAAATCTTAAAAATAGAGATAGCAGACATCCTAACCAAGCTTTTTAATCAATATTATATTTATGCACAAAAAATGTCAAAATACTTTGCGGAATCCAATATATCTTTAATTTAAACAAAATATAAAAATCCATTAGACCCAGGGTCTTGCAGACCTATATCTCTGTTGAACACAGACTATAAGTTATTAACACGTATTATTGCTAACAGATTGAAGTTGTGCCTTGAGCATATCATACATGTAGACCAATCTGGTTTTATGACCAGAAGATCTCTTACTAAAAACAAAGTCACATTAGTTCTTGAATATTATAGGGATAAGTTAAAGGATAAAGCTCAGATTAAACAAGATTTGGCATTAATTGCGGTGGATGCCGAAAAAGCATTCAACGAATATCGGATCACTTATATACATCTCTAGAAAAGTTTGGATTTTTCGCGCATTTTATTCAATTTATTAGGACAATGTACGATTACCCAATTTCTTCTATATTGATTAATGGTAGTCAGACAGATAACTTTACTCTGAATAGGGGAACTAGACAGGGCTGTCCACTTTTGCCTCTGCTATTAACATCTCTATAGAACCTCTCGCTATCCTCTTGCGGGAAGAGATAAAAGGTATTTGTATAGGAGAACAAAACATAGCCTTGCTATTATACGCAGAGGACCTACAGTTATTTGTGGAAAATACTAAAAAGAATATACCAAAGGTTCTAAATATTATTGAGACATTTGGTCCCTTTTCCGGATACAAAGTTAACACTAGTAAGTCCGAAATCTTTTGGATCCACCAAAATAGAAATAGTATTAAGGATTGCGTATTTAAAGAGACTGTAGCTATTAAATACTTAGGAATACATTTACATTCGGATCCAAAACAGTGGTATAGACTGAATTTTACACCTTTTTTCAGAAAAGCAACTTTGAAATTTGAAAGATGGAAAACTTTTCCTATTTCCCTCTCAGCTAAGGTCATGATTATTAAAACTATTTTATTTCCACAACATGTATATATTATGCAGAATGTTCCGCTGCTTATACATAGTAAAGACATTAAGAAGTTCTACAAAGATTGAGCCATATTTTTATGGGGCAAGAGGAGACATATGCTGTCCATAACAAAATTAGTATGTAATCTAGAAGATAGAGGACCAGCCCTTCCCGACATTAAAAAATATAATATAGCACGTTTCGGAAACTAATTATCTTACATTTACATCACTTGAAAAAGGATTGATCTCTCCATTTCTGTTAAAGGCTATATTGCATTGCCCAGCTTCACAACTTCCAAAATGTATTAAAAATATTAATACAATATATAGTGTGGTAGTCGCGTGGCAAAAACTTAATATAGTATTAAATGTAAATTTTGAATTCTCTTCCTTTCTCCCGGTAATGGGAAATCTAAAATTTATACCGGGCCTATCATCAGAAATTTTCAAAATGTGGGCACATAAAGGACTGAATTATGTTCATCTGAGTTTTGATAACATGCAACAATTGAAATCCTTTGAAGCCATCTCTAGAGAGTTTAATATGTCTAATAAGAGTTTTTTTGCATACTTGCAGATCAGGCATTTTATAGAAGGGCTTAAGAGACATAATATGGAAGCATTGGAAGGAACTAAAATCACGTCATACATGATTATATACAAAACGATAAATCTCATCAAAAATAAGATATAATGGCATGAATATAGATACAATTAGAACAAGTTACAAATGGATCCAGAATGCATATATATCTGTAACATGGAAAGAGTCTCATATAGTTACTAAACAAAGCCTATATTACCCCAGCAAAAATGAGTAAATGGAACCGGAAAGAGGCTACTTATTGTTGGAAATGTAAGAATTTAGCGGCAGATCTAATACATTGCTTCTGGTCCTGCCCTAAGATTTTGCAATTTTGGTTTAAAGTAGAATATTGGCTTAATCATAAATTAGAAAGTAGGTTGAAACTCAAATCCAGAGATATTTTCTTTCTTTTAATAGAAAATCCAAATGGAGAAAATAATAACTTAATAAATACCGCAATTATGGTGGGTCATAGTTTGATTTTGAAGAACTGGAAAAATAAAGCAGCCCATCAATAGAGAATTTTACACAATCCATGTACTATCAAATACTTTTTGAACAAATTATCATATCTCCCATACATAATAAAAAAAAAACAAAGGCTTTTTTTTTTTAAAATGGCTGAGGGTCATTTTATCTTATCCTTTATAAATACAATTTTCATTAACATCTCAATATCATAAAACAGAATACTTTGAACATTTAATCTTACGGAATATTTTCCCAGCTGAATGGTATTAGTATCTCCCAGATATAAGAAATGGAAGTGGGGGGGTGGGGGGGTGGGAGGGGACTGGGTGGAGAGAGAATGTAGTGGGTTAGTATGTGTTTTTTTTTTTTTTTCTCTTTGTTTGTGTTGATGTGGTTGTTGTTGTTGTTGTTGTTGTTGTTGTTGTTTTGTTTTTGTTTTAGCGATGGTGGGTGTATGAAATAGAAAACACTCCAACAGTATGTGTGGGATTTAGAGAAAATAAAAGTAAGAGATATAAAGGGAAGAAGGGTAAAAAGAAAGAAAGGAAAGAAAGATCTAACTCGTATTCCTAACTAAATGTATAAAAATTTACGCATTGGACACAGGGGCCTCTAGTTATCAAGCCGTCAACCGCAAATACGCTGGAATTCCGCAGCGTATTTGTGGCGAGGCTGATTCGCCTTAGTTCTCAAGCCCTACTGCCCGGCAAAAGTAGAATATAGTGACGTAAGCTTCGATCCACTGGACTCAATCCGACACAGATCGATGCTTACATCAATCCAGATGTTCCGAACGCAAGTTCGGCACAATCTGACTACTTTTGTTAGTTATCAAACTACTACCAGGTACGCTCGCCACTATTCTGGGCCAGCGTACCTGGATTTCAATCCGCCGCCCTGGAGACGGCAGATCCCATAGGAATCAATGGGAGTCTGACCATAGCGAAAGCTCATGTTTGCTGCTGCCCGATATCCCATTGATTCCTATGGGAAACGTTTGCACCTAGCACCCTAACATGTACCCAGAGTCTAAACACCCCTAATCTGCCCCCCCTACACCGCCGCAACTAAATAAATGTATTACCCCCTAAACTGCCGCTCCCAGACCCTGCCGCAACCTACATTATACATATTAACCCCTAATCTGCCGCCCCCTACAGTGCCGCAACTATAATAAATGTTAACCCCTAAACCGCCGCTCCCGGACCCCGCCTCCACCTACATAATACCTCTTAACCCCTATCCTGCCCCCCTATACCGCCGCTACCTATAATACATTTATTAACCCCTATCCTGCCCCCCACACCGCCGCCACTATAATAAAATTATTAACCCCTAAACCTAAGTCTAACACTAACCCTAACACCCCCCTAACTTAAATATTAATTAAATAAATCTAAATAATATTACTCTTATTAACTAAATTATTCCTACAGTATTTAAAACTAAATACTTACCTATAAAATAAACCCTAAGATAGCTACAATGTAATCAGTAATTACATTGTAGCTATTTTAGGATTTATATTTATTTTACAGGCAACTTTGTATTTATTTTAACTAGGTACAATAGTTATTAAATAGTTATTAACTATTTAATAACTACCTAGCTAAAAGAAATACAAAATTACCTGTAAAATAAATCCTAACCTAAGTTACAATTAAACCTAACACTACACTATCATTAAATTGTTTAAATAAATTAGCTACCAATACCTACAATTAAATACAATTAAATAAACTAAACTAAATTACAAAAACAAACAAACACTAAATTACAGAAAATAAAAAAAATATTACAAGAATTTTAAACTAATTACACCTAATCTAAGCCCCCAATTAAATTAAAAAAATAAATAAATAATAAAAGTCCCTACCCTATTCTACATTACCAAGTAACCAGCTCTTTAGCTCTTTTACCAGCCCTTAAAAGGGCTTTTTGTGGGGAATTGCCCTAAAGTAATCAGCTCTTTTGCCTGTAAAAAAAATAATAAAACCCACCACCCACATACCCCTACTCTAACCCACCCAAACCCCCCTTAAATAAACCTAACACTACCCCCCTGAAGATCTCTCTACCTTGAGTCGTCTTCACCCAGCCGGGCCGAAGTCTTCATCCGATGGGGCAGAAGAGGACATCCGGAGCGGCAGAAGTCTTCATCCTATCCGGGCAGAAGAGGACATTCAGACCGGCAGACATCTTCATCCAAGCAGCATCTTCTATCTTCATCCATCCGACGAGGAGCGGCTCCATCTTCAAGACCTCCGGCGCGGAACATCCATCCTGCACGACGACTACCCGATAAATGGCTGGTCCTTTAAATGACGTCATCCAAGATGGCGTCCCTTGAATTCCGATTGGCTGATAGGAAATATCTGATTGGCTGATGCAATCAGCCACTCAGATTGAAGTTCAATACGATTGGCTGATCCAATGAGCCAGTCGGATTGAGCTTCAATCTGATTCGCTGATAGCATCAGCCAATCAGATTTTTTTCTACCTTAATTCCGACCGGAGGTCTTGAAGATGGAGCCGCTCCTCGTCGGATGGATGAAGATAGAAGATGCCGCTTGGATGAAGATGTCTGCCCGTCCTGATGTCCTCTTCTGCCCAGATAGGATAAAAACTTCTGCCGGTCTGGATGTCCTCTTCTGCCCCATCGGATGAAGACTTTGGCCCGGCTGGGTGAAGACGACTCAAGGTAGGGAGATCTTCAGGGGGGTAGTGTTAGGTTTATTTTAGGGGGATTTGGGTGGGTTAGAGTAGGGGTATGTGGGTGGTGGGTTTTAACGTTGGGGGGGTTGTATTTTATTTTTTACAGGCAAAAGAGCTGATTACTTTGGGGCAATGCCCTGCAAAAAGCCCTTTTGAGGGCTGGTAAAAGAGCTGATTACTTGGTAATGTAGAATAGGGTAGGGAGTTTTATTATTTTTATTTTATTTTATTAGATTAACTGTAATTAGTTTAAAATTCTTGTAATATTTTTTTATTTTCTGTAATTTAGTGATTGTTTTTTTTGTAATTTAGTTTAGTTTATTTAATTGTATTTAATTGTAGGTATTGGTAGATAATTTATTTTAATAATTTAATGATAGTGTAGTGTTCGGTTTAATTGTAATTTAGGTTAGGATTTATTTTACAGGTAATTTTGTATTTCTTTTAGCTAGGTAGTTATTAAATAGTTAACTATTTAATAACTGTTGTACCTAGTTAAAATAAATACAAACTTGCCTGTAAAATAAATATAAATCCTAAGATAGCTACAATGTAATTATTAATTACATTGTAGCTACCTTAGGGTTTATTTTACAGATAAGTATTTAGTTTTAAATTGGAATAATTTATTTAATGATTAGTGTAGTGTTAGGTTTAATTGTAACGTAGGTTAGTTTTTATTTTACAGGTAATTTTGTATTTATTTTAGCTAGGTAGCTGTTAAATAGTTATTAACTATTTAATAGCTATTGTACCTAGTTAAAATATATACAAACTTGCCTGTAAAATAAAAATAAATCCTAAAATAGCTACAATGTAACTATTAGTTATATTGTAGCTATATTAGGGTTTATTTTATAGGTAAGTATTTAGTTTTAAATAGGATTAATTTAGTTAATAAGAGTAATATTATTTAGATTTATTTAATTAATATTTAAGTAGGGGGGTGTTAGGGTTAGTGTTAGACTTAGGTTTAGGGGTTAATAATAGCGGCGGTTTAGGGGTTAACATTATAGTTGTGGCAGGGTCTGGGAGCGGCGGTTTAGGGGTTAACATATTTATTATAGTTGCGGCGGGGTCTAGGAGCGGCGGTTTAGGGGTTAATATCTTTATTTAGTTGCGGGGGGCTCCGGGGGCGCCGGTATAGGGGGTAGAACAGTATAGTATAGTGTGAGTGCTTAGTGACAGGGGTATCAATAAAGCTGTAAAAAAGCCGAAGAGCAGCGAGATTGATGATTGATAACTATCACAGTCCGCTGCTCATCGCCCCGTACTTGGTGCGCAGCTTTTTGACAGATTTATTGATAACTTTGGCGAGCGTATTCAGGTCAGCGGCGGCGATGTGAAGCGAGCTTAGGTGAGCGTATTGGGGCTGGCGATGGCATGTAAGTACGGAGCTTCATAACTAGAGGCCTGGGCCTCTATCCTATTCATTTGTAAATTCTTAGACAGATTGGATAAAGAAAGACCTAATTCTTTAGTGTAGGGTATAATGTGATTAGAGCAGGATTCGATCTAGGAATGTGTTTTGTCTGTTTGTTGTTGATGTCTTTCTTTTGTATATGGTCGGTCTTCTACCTAGAGTTATATTGAGGTATATGATGTGATGTACATAAAGACATCCTGCGTGGTGTACAAAAAATGTGTATGTGAAATGTTTAATATTATTTCTGTTTTCTGTGTCCTATCTACTGTTTGTTTTCAAATACTGCTGGAATAAAGAAATGTTTTTTAAAAAAAAGTACTGCAAAATGAGGGATTCAGTATCTGAGAAATACCCTCTTTTAGTTAAAGTAAAATGAATCTCTTTTTAAGTTACAAACCCATTTACAGGTTTATAGATAATCTGCACTCTCCGCGCTGTGCAGAAACAACGCTCACTGAACTATCAATTTTGGAACCGACAAAATAAAGTTATGTTTTTTTTATAAATCGCATCATTTTCCAGAAATGGTGAATGTGAGTTTTGACATTTAAAAAAATGCTACTTGACATTATCTGGCTGCTGAATATTTATAGAGTTGGGGACCTTTTCTGATTTACTTTTGGCTACATTTGAAAGCTGCATTTCCCCCATTGCTCTCTGGAGAAGGGATTAGTTCAGATTCGGTGGGAAGCAATCTCCCCTAACTAAAGTTGTTTAGATATTGCAGATGTTTTTATATTTGTGCTTCAGCAATTAACCACTGCTTTTCCAAAGGCCTGTGCGCAAAATTAAAGGGACAGTAAAGTCAAAACTAAACTCTCATGATTCAGATAGGGCAGCATTTTTAAAGAACTTTCCAATTTACTTTTATCACTAAATTTGCTTTGTTCCCTTGGTGGTATTTTTGAAAAGCTAAACCTAGCTAGGCTCAAACTGATTTCTAAACCGTTGAAAACCGCCTCCTAGCTCAGAGCATTTTGAAAGTTTTTCACAGTTAGACTGTGCTAGTTCATGTGTGTCATATAGATAACATTGTGCTCACTCCTGTGAAGTTATTTAGGAGTCTTTACTGATTGACTACACTACATGTCTGTCAAAGGCACTTAGATAAGGAGGCTGTCTGCAGAGGCTTAGATACAAGGTAATCACAGAGGTAAAAAGTATATTAATATAACTGAGATAAGGAGCAGTCTGCAGAGGCTTAGAAACAAGGTAATCACAGAGGTAAAAAGTATATTAATATAACTGAGATAAGGAGCAGTCTGCAGAGGCTTAGAAACAAGGTAATCACAGAGGTAAAAAGTATATTAATATAACTGAGATAAAGGGGGCAGTCTGCAGAGGTTTAGATACAAGGTAATCACAGAGGTAAAAAGTATATTAATATAACTGAGATAAGGAGCAGTCTGCAGAGTCTTAGATACAAGGTAATCACAGAGGTAAAAAGTATATTAATATAACTGAGATAAGGAGCAGTCTGCAGAGGCTTAGAAACAAGATAATCACAGAGGTAAAAAGTATATTAATATAACTGAGATAAGGAGCAGTCTGCAGAGGCTTAGAAACAAGGTAATCACAGAGGTAAAAAGTATATTAATATAACTGAGATAAAGGGGGCAGTCTGCAGAGGTTTAGATACAAGGTAATCACAGAGGTAAAAAGTATATTAATATAACTGAGATAAGGAGCAGTCTGCAGAGGCTTAGATACAAGGTAATCACAGAGGTAAAAAGTATATTAATATAACTGAGATAAGGAGCAGTCTGCAGAGGCTTAGAAACAAGGTAATCACAGAGGTAAAAAGTATATTAATATAACTGAGATAAGGAGCAGTCTGCAGAGGCTTAGAAACAAGGTAATCACAGAGGTAAAAAGTATATTAATATAACTGAGATAAGGAGCAGTCTGCAGAGGCTTAGATACAGGGTAATCACAGAGGTAAAAAGTATATTAATATAACTGAGATAAGGAGCAGTCTGCAGAGGCTTAGAAACAAGGTAATCACAGAGGTAAAAAGTATATTAATATAACTGAGATAAGGAGCAGTCTGCAGAGGTTTAGACACAAGGTAATCACAGAGGTAAAAAGTATATTAATATAACTGAGATAAGGAGCAGTCTGCAGAGGCTTAGATACAGGGTAATCACAGAGGTAAAAAGTATATTAATATAACTGAGATAAGGGGCAGTCTGCAGAGGCTTAGACACAAGGTAATCACAGAGGTAAAAAGTATATTAATATAACTGAGATAAAGGGGGCAGTCTGCAGAGGTTTAGATACAAGGTAATCACAGTGGTAAAAAGTATATTAATATAACTGAGATTAGGAGCAGTCTGCAGAGGCTTAGACACAAGGTAATCACAGAGGTAAAAAGTATATTAATATAACTGAGATAAGGGGCAGTCTGCAGAGGTTTAGATACAAGGTAATCACAGAGGTAAAAAGTATATTAATATAACTGAGATAAGGAGCAGTCTGTAGAGACTTAGACACAAGATAATCACAGAGGTAAAAAGTACATTAATATAACTGTGTTGGTTATGCAAAAAAGGGGAATGGGTAATAAAGGGATTATCTATCTTTTTAAATAAGAAATATTTTGGTGTAGACTGTCCCTTTAATGTTTTATATACATTCTATCTATCAAATCTATAGCGCATTATGCTGGAATATGACATCTTTAGTATTGCTTATCCTCTCCTATCCTGGGGCAGATATAAATGCGCTCCCAAACAAACACTGTGTAGCATGTTTTACACACATTTCTATCTATCAAATCTATAGCACATTTTGCTGGAATATAACATCTTTAGTATTGCTTATCCTCTCCTATCCTGGGCAGACATAAATGCACTCTCAAACAATCACTGTGTAGCATGTTTTACACACATTTCTATCTATCAAATCTATAGCACATTTTGCTGGAATATAACATCTTTAGTATTGCTTATCCTCTCCTATCCTGGGCAGACATAAATGCACTCCCAAACAATCACTGTGTAGCATGTTTTACACACATTTCTATCTATCAAATCTATAGCACATTTTGCTGGAATATAACATCTTTAGTGTTGCTTATCCTCTCATATCCTGGGGCAGATATAAATGTGCTCCAAAACAAGCACTGTGTAGCATGTTTTAGGGTTCAGAATCATATTTTACTGTTAAAGGGACAAAAACACTATGAGATTTGAATATTATGTAATTACTGTAACAAAACAACTTTGTAATATATTCTCATTATTTGTTTTGCCCCATTGTAATAAAATGTAGCACTACAAATTGAGAAATGTCAAATTCACCAAGCTGGATATGCACCTGCGGACTTATCGAGACTAACCCTGCTACATATATGTCACTTATTGGCTTCAGCTGATAACATACAAAACAATGCACTTGATATAACATAATGACTGTGGTTAGCCTTGTTGTCTGCAGACTGAAGCCCTGATTGACTCCTCCAAATAAGGCAAATGGTTGGTGGAGTTACGTGTTTACACTCTTAAATTGCAGGAAAAACAAATAAATTAAAGTGAAGGTCAATTTTCATGTGAAAGTGCCTGGTTTTTAATAAAACGATTAAAAACACAGGCACTTTCATTCATGATAATTGACATTTCAGCCGTTTTCTTATAATATACTTCCCTTTTCTTCTTGAAGCCGCTCTTGTGCTTCACCAGCCCGTCGCAAGCCTCTTCATACGTCAGCAATGACGATTCCGGCATCCTCCAATCACGGCTTGCCCCCGGGGTAATCATTGCCTGAGGCAACGCCATGATTGGAGGAAGCCGGTTTCGTCATTGCTGGGTAAGTAAACCAGGAAGAAGCAGGCGGGGCATCTTATCAGAACGGTGATCCGGCGTTTCAGAAGAACAAGGTAAGTATTTTTAAAATACGGTGCTATGTCAATTTTCATGAATGAAAGTGCCCCTGTTTTTAATAGTTTTTTTTATAAATTGGGCACTTTCACATGAAAATTGACCTTCACTTTAAGTAAAAAATAAATATATTTACACTTTCTGAGGCACCAACTCCTACTGAGCATGTGCAAGATGAATAGAATATATTTATATGCTTTTTGTGATTGGTTGTTGGCTGTCACATGATGCAGTGGGAGGGAAAATAGAACCAACTTTAAAATTTGTTCGAAAGAAATCTACCAATCATTTGAGATTCAAACTTTAGTGCTTTTGCATAGTCTTTTTGTTCTGTATTTATTGATTGTGATATTCTACTGTGTTTAGTGCTCCCTTAAATAACAAGAGCACATTACAGATTTAGATACATATGTGTTGATTCAGACAATAACAGGTTAATAGGGGTGTGTTCTACACCAACCAATGACCTGTTTAGACTTAGCCTTGTTAAACGGCACTCACCTGTGCCTTCTTAGGCTTATGAGTACGGCCAAAGCTGAAACGCGTAAAACCTTTTATCCTCATTGTGTGTAACGTGCTACTTTTAAGGATTTACCAATAAAGCCGTTTTTACGTTTTTGGATTTTGGGATATCACTTTCCTTTTTTTCACATTACAGATTTTGTTCTATGTAGTATGAAACATTTTGGGCCAGATTATGAGTGAAGCGCAAATTATCACTTCTGCTTGAGCGTTAATTGTGCTAGAAGTAAGCTTTTTGCGCTTATTGGATTGCGCTTGTATTAAGAGTTAAAAGTAAACAGTTTTTTCTCTCGTGCTAACCCGACAAGCGCAAAAAGCTGAAGAGCGCTTTAATGTATTCCTCCTTAGAAGTCAATGGCGAAAACAAAGTGGTTAAAAACCCTAACACCCCACTCTTGCGCAAACTGGGCCGCATATTCTCATTAATGCTAACTGAATATTTCACATTCCAAAGTTCTTCACATAACAGAATATGTTGTAGTTATTCATAAATAAATATTTCTACATATATCTGATGTTTTTTAGCATGTGAAATATTTACAGTAAATGCACAGTATAATACTTTAATAAATATGAATATTGCATAAATATTGTTTTTTTTATCTACTTAACTGCAAACAGCCTCAATGCACTTATATATATATATATATATATATATATATATGTATGTCTATATATGTGTATATTATTATGTATCGCCTAGATTTAGAGTTTTGTCGGTAAAGACCCGCGTAGCTAACGCAGCTTTTTTCCTACCGCTGCTCCCAAACAACGCTGGTATTTAGAGTTGTCTGAATGGCTGCGTTAGGCTCCAAAAAGGGTGTGTTGAGCCGAATATACTGCCACTTCAACCCTCAATACCAGCGTTGCTTACAGTAGCGGTAAGCTGGAAAAACGTGCTCGTGCACGATTCCCCCATAGGAAACAATGGGGCAGTTTGGGATGAAAAAAAAACCTAACACCTGCAAAAAAGCAGCGTTGAGCTCCCAACGCAGCCCCATTGTTTCCTATGGGGAAGTATTTGGCTTTAAATAGGAATACTTTATTTAATAAGAGTTAATTTATTTTGTTAGAATAAAATTATATTTAACTTAGGGGGGGTGTTAGGGTTAGGGTTAGACTTAGCTTTAGGGGTTAATACATTTATTAGAGTAGCGGCGAGGTCCGGTCGGCAGATTAGGGGTTAATAAGTGTAGGTAAGGTAGCAGTGACTTTGGGGGGGGGGCAGATTAGGGGTTAATAAATATAATATTGGGGTTGGCGGTGTAAGGGGCAGCAGATTAGGGGTTCATAGGGATAATGTAGGTTGCGGCGATGTGCGGTCGGCAGATTAGGGGTTAAAAAAATTTATTACAGTGGCGGCGATGTTGGAGGACCTCGGTTTAGGGGTACATAGGTAGTTTATGGGTGTTAGTGTACTTTAGAGCACAGTAGTTAAGAGCTTTATAAACCAGCGTTAGCCCAGAAAGCTCTTAACTACTGACTTTTTTTGGCGTTGGGAGTCTTGTCGGTAGAGGCTCTACCGATCACTTCAGCCAAGACTCTATATACCAGTATTAGGAAGATCCCAGGATACGCAATTGGCATAAGGGGATCTGCGGTATGGAAAAGTCTCGGCTTGAAAGTGAGCGTTAGACCTTTACCTACACGACTCTAAATACAAGCGGGCGGCCAAAAGCAGCGATAGGACGCCTTAACGCTGCTTTTGACGGCTACCGCAGAACTCTAAATCTAGGCGTATATCTGTAAATACATATATTTACACACAAATACATATGTACACACATATATATCTACACATCTTTAAACATATATATGTATTTATCTTCATGTTAAAACACTTCTCTCTGTTAGCAACAAAAAGTCTTCTACCCCTCTGGTTGGACATTTTGTCGATACGCACAACAGTGATCTTAGCACATTTAAATGGCGTGCTATAGAGACGCTAACTAAACCCGAGAGAGGGGGAGACCAGGGTAGGCTCTTGGCTAAACAGGACATTTTCTGGATATTTAGAATCAAAACCAGGGTACCTGATGGCCTAAACTCCAGATATGATCTGATAAACTATTGGGAATAATGATAATCTATTGGTGATTGGCTATGGTCTTTTTCTTTACTGATTGGAGATAGGTAATGAGATATGAGTCAGTAAATACTAAAAACAAAGAGAACATTCTATATTTTATAATTGATTTTGTTTTCCATTAACAGAATGTATACTACTTTGCATTGCTTTCTTTAATACTGCCTCTACCGTATAGTTTACAGAACATGACAATGATAGTTTCCTGTTTAAGCATGCAGTATTAGCATGAAAAGGTTTCTATCAATTGAGATATAGATATGACATCCTAAATATGTACATATAAGTTATACAACCAGAAATATTTGTGAACGATTTAGGTTGTCATTGATGTGATAGTTTAGGGGTATAGTATTTCATCGTCTTATTATTCATTGTACACTATCACACTAGGTTGAGTGGTAGGCATAGAGTTTCTAGAATGATGCACAGTTTTCTTAACCCATAAGAATGTTTTAGACGCGTTTTAAATGTGTGGTTAGGTACACCTGTCAGGCTATGATTGTGTCAGATTGCCGAAACGCGTAAGCCGTTTGTGCTGTGCATTGTTACATAAGCTGGTTGTTTTCCCATTTTTAACCAAAGGAATAAATTGTTAAGTTTCATGAGAGCAAATTCTCTTCCTTTTTTTATTCATAAGCACTTTGCAGCCTTTTTTTTCTAACACCTGAGATCTCATATCTTTGAGCCTTTATCATTTGTGCAATATTCTTTTAAATAATATTTATTAGACAGTGTTATTATGAGTGTAACTGTACTTTGTAATGTATATTTCATGTGTTTTGTGCAACTTTTTTGTTTTGTGAAACAGTTTACCAGAGCTCTGAGGATGAAGTTGCAGTAATCATTCTAACGTAAATCACAATTGCGCTCAAGTGATCACGTTTACTTTCAACTTGTACTACGAATTGTAATCCCTATGAGCGCAAACACCCTTGCTACACCCCTTATCGCACGGTCGCAAGCGATAGTGCTCCACTTGTAATCTGGCCCTTAAGGGGAAATCCATTTGCGTTCAATGTCCTATTTTAGTTTGATGGTAGAAACATGAGTTCCAGTGTCTGCCCAGCTGCCGAATCCTCATTATTAATAGACCGTTCTGAAACATGAGAAATTGATTCACTAATGTAACATGAAAGACACATATGAGGCTCAAGTATGATCAAGTAAATTAAACCTGAGGATAAAAGGGATAAAAACAGAAAAAGGGCAGCACCGGAACAAGAGGTCATGATGGCGCAATGAGGAGTCATTTTATAGCTCGACAGAACCGAAAGATAATTAAAGAATATCTGTGATATCCATAAAGCTGTCATAAGATTTAATTAAAATGACACTTCAGAGTGGAACATGGGAAGACTTGATGTAGATGACAGAAGTAAAAAAACCCACTGACTTTATCTTGTATTCCTGCTTTTATAATAAAAAATCAAGAACCAAATGTGATACCTAAAAAAAGACAATTTAACTGCATTTAGCCCTTGATTCTGTTTAATCTGTCTAACTCTATGGGGCCGATTTATCATGCTCCGTATGGACCGCTGCTCCATAACTTGTCCGCCTGCTCTGAGGCCGCGGACAGAAATCAACCCGATCGGGCTGATTGACACCCCCTGCTAGCGTCAGATTGGCTGTGAATCTGCAGGGGGCGCCATTGCACCAGCAGTTCACAAGAACTGCTGGTGCAATAACATGCCGACAGCGTATGTCGGAATTTATCGATGTGCAGCGGACATGATATGCTACATTCTATCATGTCCGCTCACACTATAATAAATATACCCCTATATCTTTTTAAAGTTATCTCTATTGTATTGGCAGTCATACCTCCTCCGTCAAAGAGACTGATTGAAAACAACGTTGTCATTGCTAGAGATTAAATTTCATTCCTCTAGTTTAAACAGATCTCTGTTTGCTACAGACAACTTTGTGGAAAGTAACATTGCTCCAGCCAAGTCCCTATAAGGTGCATTTATTTATATAAAGTCATTGTATCTGCTTTCAAGTGCCTGTTTAAAGTGACAGTCTACTCCAGAATTTTTTCCCTGCTTTGTTTGCCATGTGCTGCTGGCAGCCATTTTACTCACCTCGCTTGCTGAGTCTGGTGCAGTGTGTGATGCTGCTCATTTCCTGCACGCCCTCTTATGGCCAGACTGGTGTACATCATCTGTGTGAGACAGGTTGCAGTCTCAGAATTGTGATGTCATCACTTATTATTTAAAGGGCCTCTGTTCAGTATGCTTTGCCCTTGCATTGTCTCAGACCTGTTTGAGTTCCAGCTCCTGTGTATTACCTGGCTGTTTGACGTCCCTCCTGGTTCCTGATCCCTGGCTTGTTCCTGACTCTGCTGTTCTCCGTGTTCCTGATTCTGGCTCGTCTGACTATTCGCTTTGGCTCCTGACTCGGCTCATCTGACTACAAGCTCTGGCTTTGACTCCTGGCTTGTTGTTTGACTTGTGGACCTTTTATTATTTTTTGGTTATTAATAAAGGTGTGATTATTTTTGCACTTTTCGTCTCAGTCTGATTCCTGGCACCCTGACATTACGCAAGGGCCATGAATCCTGATGGTGCTAATAATCGACCTTTACCTACCATCATTTTAAGGATGGATGAACAGGATCACCGCTTGGATCAATTTGCACTAGCCCTGCAAACCCTGCTGACTCACACTGTACATTTGGACCAAAGTGTCCCGCAAGTTATGGCTGCTCCTGTTTCCGTTGCTGCACCTAGTCCTACCAGGAGCATGTCCGGTTCTGCACCTCTACCTCAGCGATATGTAGGCAATCCTATTCAGTGCAGAGGGTTTTTGAACCAGGTGGGCATTTACTTTGAGATGTTACCTCAGGCGTTTCCCTCTGACAGAGCTAAGGTGGGATTTCTCATCTTGTTACTCTGACACAGCTCTTGCCTGGGCTAATCCCTTGTGGGAGACAAACCTGTGATTTCAAATTACCCTGAATTTGTGGCCTCCTTTCAAGTGGGTATTTGATGTTCCGGCTCGCTCCTCCTCTGCTGCTAAACGACTCATGTCCATTCAGCAAGGTACAAGATCTGTTGCTCAGTATGCCATTGAGTTCCGTATGCTTGCCGCAGAGGTAGGTTGGAACAGTGAAGCCCTTGTTGCCACCTTCTTTCATGGGCTCTCTGATGCGATTAAAGACGAAGTTGCTGCCAGAGATTTACCAGAGGATCTCAAGGCATTGGTGTTGTGTTTTTTATCCTAATTGACATCAGACTCAGAGAGAGGCCCTCTTTCAAGGAACACTTGCTGAAGCCTCCTGTTTCGTTGTCTCCTACATGTTCATTCCCACCCATGCCTCCCTCTCCTCCCATGCCTCCTGGTCCCAAGTCACCAGGTACTGCTGAACCGATGCAGTTGGGATTCACGCGTCTCTCCGCGGCGGAGAGGGCCTTTAGGAGGAGGGAGGGGCTCTGCCTTTATTGTGGGTTACAGGGCCACCTTATGAAGTCTTGTGCTACGTGGCAGGGAAATGCTTGCACCTAAGGTTCTGTCATGGGCAGACCTTGGGTGGTTTATCCTCGTCCCCGGAACCTCTAAAGGAGAAACCTTTGGTCATAGTTGTCCTTTCCTGGGTGGACTCCTCCATAGTCACCCAGGCTCTTGTTGACTCCGGTGCTGCGGGCTATTTCATTGACAGTGCTTTTGTATCAAAGCACTCCATTCCTGTTTTGCCTTGGTCCGTCCCGCTTGCTATTGAGGCCATTGATGGCAGGCCCCTTCAGCCTGCACTCGTTACTCACGAAACCACTCTGTTATCCATGGCTGTTGGAGCTTTACATTTTGAGACCCTCCAGTTCCAGGTGATAAACTATCCACATTTTCCGGTTATTCTGGGTTATCCCTGGTTCCAAAAGCACAATCCCAGTCTTGACTGGCGCAGGCCCGAAATTTTGTCATGGTCTCCGCAATGTATTTCCACTTGTCTTCGGAAACCAGTTAAAGTCTTGTGCACTTCTTCTGTATCTCAATTGCCAGAGGAGTACCGAGAGTTCCTAGACATTTTTGACAAGGTGCGTGCCAGTACGTTGCCTCCTCACCGGTCTTATGATTGTGCCTGACTCGGCTCGTTTGACTATTCGCTTTGGCTCCTGACTCGGCTTGTCTGACTACCAGCTCTGGCTTTGACTCCTTGCTTGTTGTTTGACTTGTGGACTTTATATTATTTTTTATTATTAATAAAGGTGTGAATATTTTTGCACTTCTCGTCTCAATCTGATTCCTGGCACCCTGATAGATAGATAATCCCTTTATTACCCATTCCCTAGTTTTGCATAACCAACACAGTTATAATAATATACTTTGTACCTCTGTGATTACCTTGTATCTAAGCCCCTGCAGACTGCTCCTGATCTCAGTTATGTTTTACCTCTGTGATTACCTTGTATCTAAGCCTCTGCAGACTGCCCCTCATCTCAGTTATATTAATATACTTTTTACCTCTGTGATTACCCTGTATCTAAGCCTCTGCAGACTGCCCCTTATCTCAGTTATATTAATATATTTTTTACCTCTGTGATTATCTTGTTTCTAAGCCTCTGCAGACTGCCCCTTATTTCAGTTATATTAATATACTTTTTACCTCTGTGATTACCTTGTATCTAAACCTCTGCAGACTGCTCCTTATCTCAGTTATATTAATATACTTTTTACCTCTGTGATTACCTTGTATCTAAGCCTCTGCAAACTGCTCCTTATCTTAGTTATATTAATATACTTTTTACCTCTGTGATTACCCTGTATCTAAGCCTCTGCAGACTGCTCCTTATCTCAGTTATATTAATATACTTTTTACCTCTGTGATTACCCTGTATCTAAGCCTCTGCAGACTGTTCCTTATCTCAGTTATATTAATATACTTTTTACCTCTGTGATTACCTTGTATCTAAGCCTCTGCTGACTGCCCCTTATCTCAGTTATATTAATATACTTTTTACCTCTGTGATTACCTTGTATCTAAGCCTCTGCTGACTGCCCCATTATCTCAGTTGTTTTGACAGACTTGGATTTCAGCCAATAACTCCACAGGAGGGAGCTTAATGTTATCTATATGGC
>NC_069507.1:20097122-20262122 GCF_027579735.1 Bombina bombina | reverse complement strand
AATTCATGTCTGATAGATAGTGTGAGTGCGCTAAAGCCCTCACATGACAGGCTTCTTTAAGGGCGTGCTGTAAATTCATGTCAGATAGCATGAGTGCGCTAAATCCCTCACATGACAGGCTTCTATAGGGGCGTGCTGTAAATTCATGTCAGATAGATAGTGTGAGTGCGCTAAAGCCCTCACATGACAGGCTTCTTTAAGGGCGTGCTGTAAATTCATGTCAGATAGATAGCATGAGTGCGCTAAATCCCTCACATGACAGACTTCTATAAGGGCGTGCTGTAAATTCATGTCAGATAGATAGCATAAGTGCTATAAATCCCTCACATAACAGGCTTCTATAGGGGCGTGCTGTAAATTCATGTCTGATAGATAGTGTGAGTGCGCTAAAGCCCTCACATGACAGACTTCTATAAGGGCGTGCTGTAAATTCATGTCAGATAGATAGCATAAGTGCTATAAATCCCTCACATAACAGGCTTCTATAGGGTTGTGCTGTAAATTCATGTCTGATAGATAGCGTGAGTGCGCTAAAGCCCTCACATGACAGGCTTCTATAGGGGCGTGCTGTAAATTCATGTCAGATAGCATGAGTGCGCTAAATCCCTCACATGACAGGCTTCTATAGGGGCGTGCTGTAAATTCATGTCAGATAGATAGCATAAGTGCTATAAATCCCTCACATAACAGGCTTCTATAGGGGCGTGCTGTAAATTCATGTCAGATAGATAGCATAAGTGCTATAAATCCCTCACATAACAGGCTTCTATAGGGGCATGCTGTAAATTCATGTTAGATAGCGTGAGTGCGCTAAATCCCTCACATGAGTCTTCTATAGGGGAGTGCTGTAAACTCATGTCGGATAGATAGTATGAGTGCGCTAAAGTCCTCACATGACAGGCTCCTATAGGGGCGTGCTGTAAATTCGTGTCAGATAGCATGAGTGCGAAAAAAGCCCTCACATGACAGGCTTCTATAGGGGTGTGCTGGAAATTCATGTCAGATAGATAGCATGAGTGCGCTAAATCCCTCAAATGACAGGCTTCTATAAGGGCGTGCTGTAAATTCATGTCAGATAGATAGCATGAGTGCGCTAAATCGCTCACATGACAGGCTTCTATAGGGGCGTGCTGGAAATTCATGTCAGATAGCATGAGTGCACTAAATCCCTCACATGACAGGCTCCTTTAAGGGCGTGCTGTAAATTCATGTCAGATAGATAGTGTGAGTGCGCTAAATCCCTCACATGACAGGCTTCTATAGGGGCGCGCTGTAAATTCATGTAAGATAGCGTGAGTGCGCTAAAGCCCTCACATGACAGGCTTCTACATGGGCGTGCTTTGAAAATTAATGTCAGATAGGTTGCATGAGTGCGCTAAATCCCTCACATGACAGGCTTCTATAGGAGCGTACTGTAAATTCATGTCAGATAGATAGCATGAGTGCGCTAAATCCCTCACATGACAGGCTTCTATAGGGGCGTGCTTTGAAAGTTAATGTCAGATAGATAGCATGAGTGTGCTAAATCCCTCACATGACAGGCTTCTATATGGGCGTGTTGTATATTCATGTCAGATAGATAGCGTGAGTGCGCTAAATCCCTCACATGACAGGCTCCTATAGGGGTGTGCTGTAAATTCATTGCAGATAGATAGCATGAGTGCGCTAAATCCCTCACATGACGGGCTTCTATAGGGGCGTGCTGTAAATTCATGTCCGATAGATAGCATGAGTGCGCTAAATCCCTCACATGACAGACTTCTATAGGGGCGTGCTGTAAATTCATGTCCGATAGATAGCATGAGTGCGCTAAATCCCTCACATGACAGGCTTCTATAGGGGCGTGCTGTAAATTCATGTCAGATAGATAGCATAAGTGCGCTAAATCCCTCACATGACAGGCTTCTATAGGGGCGTGCTGTAAATTCATGTCAGATAGCATAAGTGTGCTAAATCCCTCACATGACAGGCTTCTATAGGGGCGTGCTGTAAATTCATGTCCGATAGATAGCATGAGTGCGCTAAATCCCTCACATGACAGACTTCTATAGGGGCGTGCTGTAAATTCATGTCAGATAGATACCGTGAGTGCGCTAAATCCCTCACATGACAGGCTTCTATAGGGGTGTGCTGTAAATTCATTGCAGATAGATAGCATGAGTGCGCTAAATCCCTCACATGACAGGCTTCTATAGGGGCGTGCTGTAAATTCATGTCAGATAGATAGCATAAGTGCGCTAAATCCCTCACATGACAGACTTCTATAGGGGCCAAAAGACAAAGCTCAGAGGAAAAGTGGGCACTTTTATTTACTCAGAAACATTAAGGCTCAATTGACAGGGGATCTTTATGTTTGGGACATCAAGCTCTCTTTATTTGGAGGGTATTTTGACAGCCATAACTGCAGGCACTGGGGCTGAGAGTTAAAGGGACACTGTACCCAAAATTTTTCTTTCGTGATTCAGATTGAGCATGAAATTTTAAGCAACTTTCTAATTTACTCCTATTATCAAATTTTCTCTTGGTATCTTTATTTGAAATGCAAGAATGTAAGTTTAGATGCCGGCCCATTTTTGGTGAACAACCTGGGTTGTCCTTGCTGATTGGTGGATAAATTCATCCACCAATAAAAAAGTGCTGTCCAGAGTACTGAAACCAAAAAAAAGCTTAGATGCCTTCTTTTTCAAATAATGATAGCAAGAGAACGAAGAAAAATTGATAATAGGAGTAAATTAGAAAGTTGCGTAAAATTGCATGCTCTTTCTGAATTACAAAAGAAAAAATTTGGGTACAGTGTCCCTTTAAGCTCTTTTAGAATTTTTATATGGTGGTTTATTTTTCCCAACGGCTTAAACAAGTAAATAAGCCGGTCGGGAGATGAAGATACATTAATCCCCACGATGGGCGGGGCTATCGAGTTTGCGCGCTTCCTGTAACTGCGCCGTATTCAACACATCTTCTGTGGCAGAGACGACTGAAGAGCGTGTCACTAGAACCGCATGGTTTTCTATACATTAAGCAGGCGGTTCTAGTGCTATTTGTTCCGTTTTTTTTGTTGCTGTAGTCCCGGATCGTTCCAGTTCCATAAGTGGGGATAGTGAATTCCAGTTGGCAGGTAGGCGTCTCAGCAGAGTTGCTGAGGTGTAAGGTTGTCTGAATAGAAATTCATTCATTTTTATTAGTTTATAGCCTTTTTGGGTACGTTTTATACACCTGCAGTAAAAAAGTTGCACTTTTAAATTTAAAGGTACAGTAAAGTTTTTTGCATTCAAACTTTTTTGTGTCAAATTAAAGTTTTTATTGCATAATTATACTATTGTGATTCACTATAGACCAAGGAGACTTGCAAAGTGTTACTTGCTCCTTGTGTTTTGATGTAAATGTGGAACCACCAATCCCTTTCTATCCCTCATGTATTGAGAGGACTTTAAATTATAGGGAAAAGATTTTTTCTGATCAAAACTTTTCAAAGGCGGATGCTGTCCAGGAGCCTAATGACGAGGTTCAAGGAATGCCGCAGATTTCTCCCCAAGCGTCCCTAAATTTACAGCCTGCACAAGCAGTGCCCTGCACTTCTGCTCTAGCTCCTGCTGGAGTTACCTTAAAAGACATAGCTTCCCTCATGTCTTCTACAATTTCTGATGCATTGTCTGCTTTCCCAATGTTGCAAGGCAAACGTATGAGGAAACACAGACATTCAGTAAGTTCTGATGCAATTGTTGCAATTTCGGAGGTACCCTCCCAAGGTCACGAAGAGGAGGGTACTGTTGTAGCATCTGAGGGTGAAATCTTAGATTCAGAAAGTTTATTACCTTTGACGGACTCAGAGGTTGTAACTTTTAGGTTTAAACTAGAACACCTCCCGACTGTTGCTCAGTGAGGTTTTGGTTACTTTGGACGACTGTGACTTCATGGTAGTGGTTGTCCCTATGAAGTCTAGTAAATTGGACAAATATTTTGAGGTTCCTTCTTACTCAGACGTATTTCCAGTCCCAAAGCGAGCTTCGGAGATCATTACTAAGGAGTGGGAGAGACCAGGTATACCGTTTTCTCCCTCTCCTATTTTTAAGAAGATGTTTCCCATAGCTGACTCTTTCAAGGAGGCTTGGCAAACAGTTCCTAAGGTGGAAGGGGCCGTTTCCACCCTAGCCAAGAAAACTACTATTCCTATAGAGGATAGTTGTGCTTTCAAAGATCCTATGGACAAGAAGTTAGAGGGTCTGCTTAAGAAAATTTATGTTCACCAGGGTCTTCAATGGCAGCCAGCTGCGTGCATTGCTACCATCACTAGTGCGGCAGCTTATTGGTTTGATGCATTGTCGGAGTCTCTCAGGACTGAGACTTCCTTGGAGGAGATCCAAGACAGGATAAAGTCTCTGAAGCTAGCTAATGCCTTTATTATGGATGCTTTCCTTCAAATTATTAAACTGGGAGCTAAGATTTCAGGTTTTTCTATTCTAGCCCGCAGAGCTTTATGGTTAAAACCTTGACCTGCGGATGTTTCCTCTAAGTCTAAGCTTCTGGCTATTCCTTACAAGGGCAAGACCTTGTTTGGACCTGGTCTATCGGAAAATATCTCTGATATCACGGGAGGCAAGGGTCATCTTCTCCCTCAAGATAAAAGAAACAAACAGAAAGGACGACAGAGCAATTTTCGTTCTTTTCGAAATTTCAAAGGAAATTCTTCATCTTCCTCCTCTAAGCAGGAACAATCCAAACCTGCATGGAGACCTGACCAGTCTTGGACTAAGGGAAAGAAATCCAAGATGCCTGCTATTGAATCCAAGACAACATGAAGGGCATGCTGTGGTGCTCTTTGCCTCCTCCTGCTGACCAGGAGGTGAATATCCCATTAGTAATTTAGATGATCCGTGGACTCATCATGTCAAAAAAGAAGTACATTTATCAGGTAAGCATAAATTTTCTTTTCTTCGCTTCATGTAGTTCTGTGTTATACTATTAATAACGGTTCACTTCAGGTCTTAAGCGCTAAATTGTACAGCGGTTATTTGGATTCTACTCAAGTGCAACACTTAACTCATCACTTAATGCTACACTTGTAATCTGGCCCTTTGATGGCGTTTTTAAAGGGACATGAAACAGATTTTTCTTCTACAAGATACGACGAGTTCACAGATTTCATCCTTACTTGTGGGATATTAACTTCCTGCTAACAAGAAGTGGCAAAGAGCACCACAGCAGAGCTGTATATATAGCTCCTCCCTTCCCTCCACCCACAGTCATTCTCTTTGCCTGTGTTTGTACTAGGAAGAGGTAAAGTGAGGTGTTAGTTTTAGTTTCTTCAATCAAGAAGTTTTTTATTTTAAATGGTACCGGTGAGTACTGTTTCCCTCAGGGGGATATGGAAGACGATTTCTGCCCTGAGGTTGATGATCTTAGCAGCTGTAACTAAGATCCACGTTGGTTCCCACAGAGCTTCTGAAGGTAATACAAGAGACATCTTCAGTGTGGAGAACGGTTTATGCTACAAGCAGGATTGAGGTATGTGCAGCCCTTTATTTCTGAGGAGACTTGGTATATCAGAACTGGCTGACATTTATTTCCCTGTAAGGGAAGGGGTAAGCAGTAGACCTGTTAAACAAAGGGGGTGTTACTGAAACCTGTGCCTTATTTTATTCAGTTGACATTTTGGGCCAAAACAAATTATAATGGACAGAGTGCTGAGTGCTACATTATAAAGAGACACTGGGAGATATGCTTAGTGATTTTGTTGTTTGGGAAACACTTTGACCGTATTGAGAGTTACTTAGGGGTAAAGATTCTACATGGCTTATAATTGCAAACCGCTTCACCATGCGGTTGTTCAGGCCTACTCGGTCATCAGTCCCTATGGGAGGGGCTTATTTTCGCGCGCTCAGATGCGCTCTGTATTCTGGATGGGAAGCAGCAGACATTAGCTCCGGTGGAGCCTAAGCAGAGGTTCTCCTCTCTGGATTGTTGTCGAGTCATTTTGAAGTACACTGGGGGCAGGTAGGTGCCACAGCAGAGCTGTGGCGAGGTGCAGAGGGTATTTTTGCTGACTTTAACATAATTGTGGCTATAAATACATTTTAGAAGTTAATTCCCCCCTTACTCTTGGGGTGCAATCATTTTTGGAGCCATTATTTAGGATTAGTTAATTTTTATGAGTAAATTAACGGTTTAAAGCAGGTTTGGAAAAATTGTACACTTTTTTTTATTCCTTAAAGGCGCAGTACACGTTCTCAAAAAGTTATTTAAAGCAATTAATAAAGTGTTTAACGACTATTGGTGGTTATTATTAGTCTGTTCAACATGTCTGACATTGAGGAATCTCATTGTTCTATGTGTTTAGAAGCCATTTTGGAACCCCCTCTTACATTGTGTACCTTTTGTACTGAAATGGCCTTACATTGTAAAAAGCATATTTTAAGTAAAGATAGTGTGCCTAAGGATGATTCTCAGTCTGAAGAGAATCGGGATATGCCATCCAATTCTCCGCAAGTGTCACAACCTTTAACGCCCACACAAGCGACGCCATGTACCTCTAGTGCGTCTAATTATTTTACTCTGCAGGAGATGGCTGCAGTTATGTCAACTACCCTACAGAGGTATTATCTACATTACCAGTGTTACAGGGTAAACGCAGTAGGTCAGGTATTAATGTGAATACTGAATCCTCTGATGCTTTATTGGCTATTTCCGATGTACCCTCACCGTGCTCTGAGTTGGGGGTCAGGGAATCGCTGTCTGAGGGAGAACTTTCAGACAGGAAATGTGTTACCTCAGACAGATTCAGACGTGATGTCCTTTAAATTTAAGCTTGAACACCTCCGCCTGTTACTTCGGGAGGTTTTAGCGACTCTGGATGATTGTGATACTATTGTGAAACCACCAGAGAAATTGTGTAAGATGGACAAATATCTAGAGGTGCCTACTTACACTGATGTTTTTCCAGTTCCTAAAAGAATTTCGGAAATTTAGGAATGGGATAGACCAGGTATACCGTTCTCTCCCCCTCCTAATTTTAAGAAAATGTTTCCTATATCAGACGCCATTTGGGACTCTTGGCAAACGGTCCCTAAGGTGGAGGGAGCTATTTCTACCCTGGCTAAGCGTACAACTATATATGCAACTATATATTGAGGACAGTTGTGCTTTCAAAGACCCTATGGATAAAAAGTTAGAGGGTCTTCTAAAGAAATTATTTATTTATCAGGGTTTCCTTTTAGAACCTACGGCTTGCATTTTTCCAGTAACTTCTGCAGCAGCTTTTTGGTTTGAGGCTCTAGAAGAGTCTCTGAAGGTTGAGACTCCATTAGATGACATCTTAGATAGAATTAAGGCTCTCAAGCTATCTAACTCTTTTATTACTGATGCCGTTTTTCGAATTGCTAAATTAGCGGCGATATGGAGGCGTTATGGCTCAAATCTTGGTCTGCTGATGTGTCATAAAAATCTAAGCTTTTAGCTATTCCTTTTAAAGGTAAGACCCTATTCGGGCTTGAATTGAAGGAAATAATTTCTGACATTACTGGAGGTAAAGGCCATGCCCTACCTCAGGATAAGTCTGTTAAGATGAGGGGTAAACAAAATAATTTTCGTTCTTTTCAAAACTTTAAAGGAGGACCCTCTGCTTCCTCTTCTTCCACAAAGCAGGAAGGGAATTTTGCTCAATCCAAGTCAGTCTGGAGACCCAACCAGGCTTGGAATAAAGGTAAACAATCCAAGAAGCCCGCTACTGCTACAAAGACAGCATGGAGGGGCAGCCCCCGATCCGGGACCGGATCTAGTAGGGGGCAGACTTTCTTTTTTTGCTCAGGCTTGGGCAAGAGACGTTCAGGATCCTTGGGCACTGGAAATCGTGACCCACGGGTATCAACTGGAATTCAAGGATTTTCTCCCAAGAGGGAGATTTCATCTTTCATGATTATCTGTAGACCAGATAAAAAGAGAGGCGTTCTTACGCTGTGTTAAAGACCTCTCTACCATTGGAGTAATTTGTCCCGTTCCAAAACTGGAACAGGGGCAGGGGTTTTACTCAAATCTTTTCGTGGTTCCCAAAAAAGAGGGAACTTTCAGACCCATTTTAGATCTCAAGTGTCTAAACAAGTTTCTCAGAGTTCCATCATTTAAGATGGAGACTATACGAACAATTTTACCAATGATCCAGGAGGGTCAATATATGACTATCGTGGACTTGAAGGATGCATACCTTCATATCCCTATTCACAAGGATCATCATCAGTTCCTAAGGTTTGCCTTCCTGGACAAACATTATCAGTTCGTGGCTCTTCCCTCCGGGTTGGCCACAGCACCCAGAATCTTCACAAAGGTTCTAGGGTCTCTTCTAGCGGTTCTCAGACTGCGGGGCATAGCAGTGGCGCCTTATCTGGACGATATTCTGATTCAGGCGTCAACTTATCATTTGACAAAATCTCACACGGACACAGTATTGTCTTTCCTGAGAACTCACGGTTGGAAGTTGAACATAGAAAAGAGTTCACTAGTTCAACGGACAAGGGTTCCCTTCTTGGGGACTCTGATAGACTCTGTAGACATGAAAATATTTCTGACGGAGGTCAGAAAAACAAAGATTCTAAATATTTGCAGAGCACTTCAGTCCATTCCTCGGCCTTCAGTGGCTCAGTGTATGGAGGTCATTGGATTAATGGTAACGGCAATGGACATCATCCTGTTTGCCCGCTTTCATCTCAGGCCACTGCAGCTGTGCATGCTCGGACAGTGGAATGGGGACTATGCAAATTTATCTCTTCTGATAAATCTGGATCAAGAGACCAGAGACTCTCTTCTTTGGTGGTTGTCGCTGGATCATCTGTCCCAGGGGACATGTTTTCACAGACCCTCGTGGGTGATAGTGACAACGGACGCCAGTCTTCTGGGCTGGGGTGCAGTCTGGAATTCCCTGAAGGCTCAGGGTGTTTGGACTCAGGTGGAGTTTCTACTTCCAATCAATATTCTGGAACTTAGAGCAATATTCAATGCACTTCAGGCATGGCCTCAGTTGGCTTCGGCCAAATTCATCAGATTCCAGTCAGACAGCATCACGACTGTGGCATATATCAATCATCAGGGGGGAACAAGGAGTTCCTTAGCGATGATAGAAGTATCCAAGATAATCCGATGGGCGGAGGCCCACTCTTGCTATCGGTCGGCAATCTACATCCCAGGAGTAGAAAACTGGGAAGCGGATTTTCTAAGTCGTCAGAATTTTTCATCCGGGGTAGTGGGAACTCCATCCGGAGGTGTTTGCTTCATTGATTCGCCAATGGGGCAGACCGGAACTGGATTTGATGGCATCTCGTCAGAATGCCAAGCTTCCACGTTACGGATCCAGGTCGAGGGATCCCCAGGCCGAACTGGTAGATGCCTTGGCAGTGCCTTGGTCGTTCAGCCTAGCTTATGTGTTTCCACCATTTCCTCTCCTGCCACGTGTGATTGCTCAAATCAAAGAGGAGAGAACTTCAGTAATCCTGATAGCGCCTTCAAGGGGTTCCGTTTGAACCCATGCATTCCATAGATATTAAATTATTATCTTGGAAAGTTCTGTTTTTAGTTGCTATTTCCTCTGCTCGAAGAGTTTCTGAGCTTTCAGCATTACAATGTGATTTGCCTTATCTTATATTTCATTCTGATAAGGTGGTTTTGAGTACCAAACCTGGTTTTCTTCCTAAGGTTGTTTCAAATAAGAATATTAATCAGGAAATTGTTGTTCCTTCCTTGTGTCCTAATACTTCTTCTAAGAAGGAGCGTCTGTTACATAACCTGGACGTGGTCAGTGCCTTGAAGTTTTACTTGCAGGCGACTAAGGATTTCCGTCAATCATCTTAATTTTTCATTGTTTATTCTGGAAAGCGTAGGGGTCAGAAAACTACGGTTACCTCTCTTTCTTTTTGTCTGAGTAATATCATCCGCCTGGCATATGAGACTGCTGGACAGCAGCCTCCTGAAAGAATTACGGCTCATTCTACTAGGGCTGTGGCTTCCACATGGGCCTTTAAAAACGATGCTTCTGTTGAACATATTTGTAAGGCTGCGACTTGGTCGTCCCTTCATACTTTTCCAAATTTTACAAATCTGATACTTTTACTTCTTTGGAGGCTATTTTTGGGAGAAAAGTTCTTCAAGCAGTGGTGCCTTCCGTTTAGGTCTTGTCCCTCCCTTTCATCCGTGTCCTGTAGCTTTGGTATTGTATCCCACAAGTAAGGATGAAATCCGTAGACTCGTCATATCTTGTAGAAGAAAAGGAAATTTATGCTTACCTGATAAATTGATTTCTTCTATGATATGACAAGTCCACGGCCCTCCCTGTCAATTTAAGACAGATTTTTTTTTTTTTATTTCAATTTCAGTCACCTCTGCACCTTTTAGCTTTTCCTTTCTCTTCCTAAAACCTTTGGTCGAATGACTGGGTGTGGAGGAAAGGGAGGAGCTATATATACAGCTCTGCTGTGGTGAACTTTGCCACTTCCTGTTAGCAGGAGGTTAATATCCCACAAGTAAGGATGAAATCGTATCGTAGAAGAAATCAATTTATCTGGTAAGCATAAATTTCCTTTTTTCTTGATGACTTAATGAATTTTAAACAACTTGCCAATTTGCTTCTTTCTCTTGGTATCCTTTGTTGAAGGAGCAGAAATGCACTACTGGGAGCTACCTGAACACATAGGGTGAGCTAATGATAAGCATATATGTGCAGCCACCAATCAGCAGCTAGCTCTCAATAATGCATTGCTGCTTCTCAGCCTACCTAGGTATGCTTTTAACAAAGGATACCAAGAGATCAAAGCATATTAGATAATAGACATGCATTGGAAAGTTGTTTAAAATTATATCCTTTATCCGAATCATGAAAGAAAGATATTGATATCCTTTATAACTGAGCTCTTTTTATATGGTTTGGGTTGAGTAGTTAGTCAATAGATGCCGCTCCCCGTCACTTGCAACTGACGGATGTTACAGTGTTTTAGGGAACTTTAGTTTCACAGATGGGTTTTATTGAATTGAGGTACTGTCTCTTTAACAGGAATACATGTTATTGGCACGGAGGTGCCCTCGCTGTGCGCTACCGTTTAGCAAAGTCTTTGTATTTTGCTCTCTGCTACAGCTGCGTTTCTCATGTGTACATAATTGAGAGTTTCCAGCGTAGCTGCTATACAAGTAAATTTACAGAGAGCAAGACATCCAATTTCTATTAGCCAGAAACAATCTCTGTGACAGTTACATTTTACTGTGTGCAAATGATTTGCTGTGACACTGCTACAGCTGCTTATTAGAATTAAATTGGCTGTGGTTAATTTATCATAGAGGGGTACAGTCTGCATTGTGTGTGTGCAGGGACCTGTTTATTCCTTTCTATTTGCACATCTGTATATGTCACATCGATTTATCTATCTGACACAGAAATCCGTTATCCATCTTCATTCAAGTGCGTCCTAAGATCAGATTGTCCCCTGACCGCTTGTGATTGCTCAGTGTCAGTGACTGATCTGTATCTGCAAAATACACTTAACCCCTTATTGCTAAAGAGGAAGTGGCATTACAGCCAAGTGCTGAAAGCCTAATGCTTTTAAAGAAAGAGTAAATCACGTTATTAAATTACCAGAAAAGGCCAGAAGCTATTTTATTATTGGCTTGTAGCGAGCCTTAAAGAGTCAATAAAGTCAAAATTAAACTTTCATGATTTAGATAAAACATTCAAATTAAAAAGAAAAAAATCCAATTTATTTGTATAATAAAGTTTACTGTGTTCTGTTTGTACTGTATGGTGAAGAGAATAACTAGATAGAGTGTTTGCATGTCTTACACAGTATATGATAGGACTGTTTGCAATAATGTCTTTAATAAACCCTAGATAGCAGTGGTATTTGCAACAATGCATAACAATGCATAACACTGCTGTCATATAAGCTGAAGGTACATGCATGCTTCTGAGCATATCTACACTCTTCAACAAAGGATACTAAGCAGGGGATGATCTCCCCAAATGTCACCATGTAAGAGGGAAGGTCCCTAATTCTGAGCGCTTTCTGAGACAGCAGTATGTACCTATTTGCAGAATTTCACTTAGCTTGCCCACAAAGTAACCAGACACGCCCACAGACCGGGCAGATACGATCCCGCCTACTATCCACCTGACACTCCACCTCTCCTGACTCGGCTCCTCCCACAAAACAGTGATGGCCCCCTTAAATCTACTTAACCACAAATGTTTAGAGATAGACGATTAACATGTTGGGCTATTGATTTTAATAATTTTTCTAATATGAAAATGTCTTTATCTTGCAGAATAAAATAATAAATCTCCTATATAACAGGAGGTTTTGTATAGTGATTTAGTATTTGTTGTTAAATACAAATCTGTAGCACCCAGGTTACATCACAAATACAATGGTGCATAAAAGTGTAACCCAAGCACAAGCTGTTTAGTCGAATTAAGTTAATATGAACATAGTGACAGTGATGTTATATATCATAGTTACATACCCTGGTCTAACTCATTGTCAGGCTCCTCCTTGCACAGTGTGTAAGTGTACATACTCTGGTCTAAGTCATTGTCAGGCTCTTCCTTGCGCAGTCTGTAAGTGTACATACCCTGGTCTAACTCATTGTCAGGCTCTTCCTTGCACAGTCTGTAAGTGTACATACCCTGGTCTAAGTCATTGTCAGGCTCTTCCTTGCACAGTGTGTTAGTGTACATACCCTGGTCTAAGTCATTGTCAGGCTCTTCCTTGCACAGTCTGTAAGTGTACATACCCTGGTCTAAGTCATTGTCAGGCTCTTCCTTGCACAGTGTGTTAGTGTACATACCCTGGTCTAAGTCATTGTCAGGCTCTTCCTTGCACAGTGTGTTAGTGTACATACCCTGGTCTAAGTCATTGTCAGGCTCTTCCTTGCACAGTGTGTAAGTGTACATACTCTGGTCTAAGTCATTGTCAGGCTCTTCCTTGCACAGTGTGTTAGTGTACATACCCTGGTCTAAGTCATTGTCAGGCTCTTCCTTGCACAGTGTGTTAGTGTACATACCCTGGTCTAAGTCATTGTCAGGCTCTTCCTTGCACAGTGTGTTAGTGCACATACCCTGGTCTAAGTCATTGTCAGGCTCTTCCTTGCACAGTGTGTTAGTGTACATACCCAGGTCTAAGTCATTGTCAGGCTCTTCCTTGCACAGTCTGTAAGTGTACATACCCTGGCAGGGTTGGCTCCATGGGGGGCATTGGGGGGCAATGCCCACCCAAATGAAATGCTGTGCCCCCTTCAAAAAATATTGATATGATCATACGCTTTAAAAAATAATAAATAAAGTAATGAATTGTTATGTAATGCTGCATGCTGGGGGCAGAGTTAGCTGCCGAACTGTGAGGTCGCATCACGCATCTGCAAGGAGCTCCGTGTCTTAACCTCTTATTTGGAATTGGAAGTTAGAGACTTTCTGGACTTGTCTTTAACCCTATTAATTTTACCTAACTATTGTGAGTTACTCATTTTCTTAAACAATAGACCATGATAAGAATATGATTGTATCATATAAATATAAGTCTATAAATGGTTACCGGCTTCTATTGAAGCCTCAAAAGTGCACTGTGATCTTAGGCCGGGTCTAAGGTCACAGTGCACTTTTGAGGCGTTGATAGAAGCCGGTAGCCTTTTATAGACTTATATTTATATGATACAATCATATTCTTATAGGTTCACAGTACATAGGTTGTATTAAGTAGCCTGATATCCGTTAGTTATTGTGAAACAGGTGTAGCTAAATCTAATCTACAAAATTACCAGTACCCGAAAACCTAGTATCCTCACTGCTATTGCAAACAAAGGGGTTAATTGCATTGGGGGGTTTGGGGTGCATGTCTGTTAAGGGACATGATTGAGAATAAGTTTAAGGGTTTTGGATCATGGTGATTAAGGGGTGTGTTTTTTTAAGGAGCTATTGCACTGGGGGTCTCAAGTTTAATGGCTCTGTTTTAGTGCACTGCATAGGATTTAGACCTCATTCTTTTACCTAGTGATTTAGCACATATTCTCCAAATGTTAATAGTGGGGGATAAGCCAGCCAGAAGCTACACTTTCTTGCAGAATATGTAGGTTTGCTCTTATTTTGACTCTCATACATGCTTTGTAAATGCGTGCACCCTCGTAAAAAAAAAAATGCCCCCCCATTTCATTTGTTCTGGAGCCAACCCTGGTCTAACTCATTGTCAGGAAATTCCTTGCACAGTGTGTTAGTGCACATACACTGGTCTAACTCATTGTCAGGCTCTTCCTTGCACAGTGTGTTAGTGCACATACCCTGGTCTAACTCATAGTCAGGCTCTTCCTTGCACTGTGTGTTAGTGTACATACCCTGGGCTAGCTCATTGTCTAGCTCTAACTTGCACAGTGTGTTAGTGCACATACCCTGGTCTAAGTCATTCTCAGGCTCTTCCTTGCACAGTGTGTTAGTGTACATACCCTGGTCTAACTCATTGTCAGGCTCTTCCTTGCACAGTGTGTTAGTGTACATACCCTGGTCTAACTCATTGTCAGACTCCAACTTGCACAGTGTGTTAGTGTACATACCCTGGTCTAACTCATTGTCAGGCTCTTCCTTGCACAGTGTGTTAGTGTACATACCCTGGTCTTACTCATTGTCAGGCTCCTCCTTGCACAGTGTGTTAGTGTACATACCCTGGTCTAAGTCATTGTCAGGCTCTTCCTTGCACAGTGTGTTAGTGTACATACCCTGGTCTAACTCATTGTCAGGCTCCTCCTTGCTCAGTGTGTTAGTGTGCATACCCTGGTCTAACTCATTGTCAGGCTCCTCCTTGCTCAGTGTGTTAGTGTACATACCCTGGTCTAACTCATTGTCAGGCTCTTCCTTGCACAGTGTGTTAGTGTACATACCCTGGTCTACCTCATTGTCAGGCTCTTCCTTGCACAGTGTGTTAGTGTACATACCCTGGTCTAACTCATTGTCAGGCCCTTCCTTGCACAGTCTGTAAGTGAACATACCCTGGTCTAACTCATTGTTAGGCTCTTCCTTGCACAGTGTGTTAGTGTACATACCCTGGTCTAGCTCATTGTCAGGCTCCTCCTTGCTCAGTGTGTTAGTGTACATACCCTGGTCTAAGTCATTGTCAGGCTCTTCCTTGCACAGTGTGTAAGTGTACATACCCTGGTCTAAGTCATTGTCAGGCTCTTCCTTGCACAGTGTGTTAGTGTATATTGCCTGGTCTAACTCATTGTCAGGCTCTTCCTTGCACAGTGTGTAAGTGTACATACCCTGGTCTAAGTCATTGTCAGGCTCTTCCTTGCACAGTGTGTTAGTGTACATACCCTGGTCTACCTCATTGTCAGGCTCTTCCTAGCACAGTGTGTTAGTGTACATACCCTGGTCTAAGTCATTGTCAGGCTCTTCCTTGCACAGTGTGTTAGTGTACATACCCTGGTCTAACTCATTGTCAGACTCCAACTTGCACAGTGTGTTAGTGTACATACCCTGGTCTAACTCATTGTCAGGCTCTTCCTTGCACAGTGTGTTAGTGTACATACCCTGGTCTTACTCATTGTCAGGCTCCTCCTTGCACAGTGTGTTAGTGTACATACCCTGATCTAAGTCATTGTCAGGCTCTTCCTTGCACAGGATGATAGTGTATTACCCTGGTCTAACTCATTGTCTAGCTCTTCTTTGCACAGGATGATAGTGTACTTACCCTGGTCTAACTCATTGTCTAGCTCTTCTTTGCACAGGATGATAGTGTACTTACCCTGGTCTAACTCATTGTCTAGCTCTTCTTTGCACAGGATGATAGTGTACTTACCCTGGTCTAACTCATTGTCTAGCTCTTCTTTGCACAGGATGATATTGTACTTACCCTGGTCTAACTCATTGTCTAGCTCTTCTTTGCACAGGATGATAGTGTACTTACCCTGGTCTAAACTACTCGACCTTGAAGAACAATGGCCTATATGTTCGTTTAGCAGCTTTAGAGACAGGGACTCTATAATTTAATAGACATAATAAATTAAACATGCTCCTCTTATGTGCTATATGATAGTAAATATTTGTCTGATAGCTTCTTTTTTATAACTTTGTGTTAGGAAAATATTCCCATGTGCATAAAAAGTGAAATCTGTATGGTCAGCGTGCAGTGTATACTGCGTTAACGCTAATGGCCTTCATCATAATCTCAAGTACAAGTAAATGTTTAAGTACAACATTCCCTACAAGGCACAGCGGCTATAGGAGATTTAACACCTCACCTGCTTATAGCCCTCCAGGGGGTAAAAAAGTATTTTATGTGTATGTTGTTGCTGTTTTTTATATATATAGATAAAGCATATTTAGAAATATGAGAGAACAAATTTGTATGTGTTTATTTTCTAACTTGTATAAAGAAGAATTTTTCAAGCTTAAAAGCATGATTTTCCTTAATTAGAATATCACACAATTATGTAAATAAGATGGTTATATCTCACCTTTATTATTTATCCAAAGTTTTCACAGCCATTTAAAAATAAAAAAATAGAATGTTTAGAAGACTTTATTGTGCAAAAAGCATAAGAAAACAAAATGATTATAGTGATCATCAGGAAAAAGCAAGTATGAGAGACGGAATATTCAGCTATTATTTTTAATCAGTTTGTCTTATTTTAAATGTCATTATTAGCAACAACAAAATGACATAGTTTGGAAGCATTTCTATAATACCTGCTCTTCTGTATGAGTAATGTGTATGTAAATGAACCTACACATTAATATAATGGAAGATGGAGATAATATAATTTTGCTTATTTTATCTATTCCACACAATGGTGACTGATGAGCCAACATCCTTAAGTGCAGGGAGAAAGATATATTTAAAATTATAGGTTATCATCTCTGGCTCACAAATTGACCACAGTTCTTTAGGTGGTGCAGACCCCTAATATCATATTTATGAAGCAAGAGAGAGTAGTAAATAGTAAACTTCTCAAGGTATCAAAAAGACAGGTAATTCAACACTATATTTTAAGAATTTTTATATTTCAATTCACATTTAAAAAAATCAAGTGCACATATAGTTCTGCGATTCTAATTGGAGGTTGCACCGTATCTCATATCAACACGTCTGAAAGGATAGCTTTATCTCATATTGTATAACTCAGTGATTTTTAACCTTTTTTTTGCTGTGGCACACTTTTTTACATAAAAAAAATCCTGTGGCACACCACCATCCTAAAAAAATCACACATTGTAGCCTAATATATATATATATATATATATATATATATATATATATATATATATATATATATATATATACACACATACACACACACAAACACACACATACTGTATGTATTGTGCTGTTATGCCATGCCTCCTACAAACTACCCCTGCACTGGGAGTAAAAAACAAGCTAAGTTTAAAAAATATGTCACACTGTTGTCAGTCTGCCGCGGCACACCTGAGGATCTCTCATGGCACACTAGTGTGCCACGGCACACTGGTTGAAAAACACTGGCTATAACTGTCCTTTTAAAGGGATAGTCTACAGCTTAGACATCTTAAAGTCTTACCTTAGATTAAGCTGCAAATACCCTCCTGCGCCCTTTTTATAATCATGCAGCAGGAACAATGAAAACGTTATTTTAAAATGAATATTGTTTCTGGTCACTTTGAAATGGCTGCCAAGCTCTGCCCACTGATGACATCACGATGTGGGCTGCATCTATGCACTCTGCTGGATAGCATTGACAGTCTGTTGTATCCAATTAGTAAATAATTTGTAACTAATGAAGCCTTTAATCCAGCCCAGACCGTGATGTTATCAGTGGGTGGAGCTTGGCAGCCATTTCAAAGTGACCAGAATTAATAGTAATTTTAAAATAACTTTTTACTGTTACTGCTGCATTATATAGAAAGGGTGCAGGAGGATATTTGCAGCTTAATCTAAAGTAAGACTTAAAGATGACTAAGGTGTAGACTGTCCCTTTAAACGGACAGTTATACAATATGAGATAAAGCTACCTGATGTCAGCGAGTAGATACCTGATGTCAGCCAGTAGATAGCTGATGTCAGTGAGTAAGATACATGATGTCAGCCAGTAGATAGCTGATGTCAGCGAATAGATACCTGATGTCAGATACCTGATGTCAGCCTGTAGATAGCTGATGTCAGTGAGTAAGATGCCTGATGTCAGCCAGTAGATACCTGTCAGCTAGTAAGATACCTGATGTCAGCCGGTAGATACCCAATGTCAGTGAGTAGATCCCTGATGTCAGCCGGTAGATAGCTGACGTCAGTGAGTAGATACCTAATGTCAGCGAGTAAGATACCTGATGTCAGTGAGCAGATACCTAATGTCAGCGAGTAAGATACTTGATGTCAGCCGGTAGATACCTAATGTCAGTGAGTAGATACCTGGGGGCCCATTTATCAAGCTCCATATGGAGCTTGAGGGCCCGTGTTGCTTCATAACACCAGTTATGAAGCAACGGTCTAAAGACCTCTGCTCCATGATCGGGTTGATTGACACCCCCCTCCCCCTGCTAGTGGCCGATTAGCTGCTAATCTGCGGAGGGCGGCGTTGCACCAGCAGTTCACAAGAGCTGCTGGTGCAATCTGAATTCAGAGAGCGTATTGCTCTCTGCATTCAGAGATGTCTGTCGGACCTGATCCGCTGATCGGATCATGTCGGACAGACACATAATAAATAGGCCCCCTGATGTCAGCCGGTAGATAGCTGATGTCAGTGAGTAGATACCTAATGTCAGCGAGTAAGATATCTGATGTCAGTGAGTAAGATACCTGATGTCAGACGGTAGATAGCTGATGTCAGTGAGTAGATACCTAATGTCAGCGAGTAAGATACCTGATGTCATTGAGTAGATACCTGATGTCAGACGGTAGGTAGCTGATGTCAGTGAGTAGATACCTAATGTCAGCGAGTAAGATACCTGATGTCAGTGAGTAAGATACCTGATGTCAGACGGTAGATAGCTGATGACAGTGAGTAGATAACTAATGTCAGCGAGTAAGATATCTGATGTCAGCCGGTAGATAGCTGATGTCAGCGAGTAAGATATCTAATGTCAGCAAGTAAGATACCTGATGTCAGTGAGTAGATAGATACCTGATGTCAGCCGGTAGATAGCTGATGACAGTGAGTAGATAACTAATGTCAGCGAGTAAGATACCTGATGTCAGTGAGTAGATACCTAATGTCAGCGAGTAAGATACCTGATGTCAGTGAGTAGATACCTAATGTCAGTGAGTAAGATACCCGATGTCAGTGAGTAGATACCTAATGTAAGCGAGTAAGATACCTGATTTCAGTGAGTAGATGCCTAAGATACCGGATGTCAGTGAGTAGATACCTAATGTCAGCGAGTAAGATACCTGATGTCAGCGAGTAAGATACCTGATGTCAGTGAGTAGATACCTAATGTCAGCAAGTAAGATACCGGATGTCAGTGAGTAGATACCCAATGTAAGCGAGTAAGATACCTGATGTCAGCATGTTACATTTTAAATAAAATATGTTCAGGGTCCCCAAACTTGGTTGCCCATTTGTATACATTTTTGTGTACATTGTGCTCTGTGGTGCCCTCAGTTTGAATTAACTTAAAATATTTTGATTATTTTGAGTTCAGTTTGTAATGTTTGCTTCTATACATTCTAAATTTGCATTTGTATGTGTGCACTATGTGAGCCAATTTCTCCAGAGGTTTAGCTAAAACCTAGTATATGAGTTTATGGGGTCTATTTATATATGTGCGGACAGACCTGATCCGCTATAGGTAACCATGTCCGCCGCACATCGATAAATGCCGACAGCATACACTGTCGGCATTTATCATTGCACCAGCAGTTCTTGTGAACTGCTGGTGCAATACCGCTAGCAGGGGGGTGTCAATCAGCCCGATCGTACACGATCGGGCGGATTGCTATATGCCGCCTCAGAGGCGGCGTATGAGTTTAGGAGCAGCGATCTTAAGACAGCTGCATCTTAACTCCTGTTTCCAGTGAGCCTAAAGGGTCGCGCGGAAACAAGGGGAACAGGGGCCATTCGGCCCTTGTTAAATAGACCCCTATTTATTTAGTTATAAGTGAGGGCCTTGTCAGGTATGATGAAGGGTTGCAAGAGTGCACAGGGAATCAAGGGTTCTGTACTATTGTAAAGGATTCTATCAATTTGATAATGTGCCTAAACTGTTTGTTGTCCTTGATAAAACAGTTAAACAAATCACAGATATTGCAATGGGTACAATAAATTCATTGGTTTTTTTAGGTGAGTGTCATAGAATTTTATAAAGATTTTAGGATTTTATAAAAGGGGAAAAGTATACAGATGTTTTAAGAATGGTGAAGAATAAAAACGTTTTTAATAATGGTATGACTGATTAACTGTTGACATCTGTAAGGTGACCTTTAGACCAAGATACATATCGCTGACAAAAAACGTCTAAGACTTAACTGCGTCAGGCGTTTAGTGTTGATATCAATATTATCCCTGGTGACTCTGCTGTAAAGGATTTCTCAAGGAGATTATTGTTAGGTTTTATGTTGATAGTCTCTGTATAGTTCTGATGAGAGGAGGAGAGTGTGATTGATGCACAGAATAAATAAGACTACAGTCTCCAGGTAATCATTGTCACTGATTCAATCCTTAGATTTCTTTCTACAGTTTATGCAGTTCCTGTATTTTTAGAAGAAGCTGTTTTCCTGCTATACCACAAAATAGAATTAGTACAGATATTACTGAGCGATTTCTGATACACTGAGTTAATTTTTAGGGATCCTGAATTCTGCAGGACAATCCCAAGTTAAAACTTTTTGTCCTACTTCCGCCTGCTGCCAGCAACCTTAGCTTTCAATTGACAACCTGGAACAGTAATTACTTTACCAAGCGGCATTGCTGATATGTGCAAATCCCACCACAAGTCTGCATTAATCCTTTCCCAAACCACCAGTCCTCCAGTCCTCCAGATTGTCCAAACCTTTTTCTGATTCCAATTCGCCCTTTGACAGGAGCATATGTAAGTATACCACTGGCTATCTGTTTACTCCTTAAGCAGCAGATAACTAATCAGTTGTTTGTTCCAATCAGGTAGAAAAGGTTATAAAGTGTTTTGTTTGTCTTTTTTTTACATTTAAAAAGCACAGTTGCTATGTGGTATCCAGTAATATTACAGCTGCTTAATGTCACTATTTCTGTCCGTCGACAATTATTTCAATTAATCCGAAACACATTTGGAGAAGCTCTTGCAGCACTATTCACTATTGGACTCTGTGCAGGGACCAGGAAGCTGGGGACTAAGTCAGGGAGGCCCAATGGCAGAGTTAGGACAGATGGTGGAAAACACAATTTTTTTTCTTTAACAGAAAAGCAGTGGAGAGACAGAGAAAGGTGATCTAATATGTTAATATTTCCTCCACTGGTTTAATTTCTCCAACAGACAATAGCAAGGAGGTGGACTACCATTCACAAAGCTTACAGACTTACTGAAACATAATCTCTCCACTGGCTGACCATATCAACCTGTTTCTGCAGTTATGAAGCCGCACCTCTTCCTGGATTCCCATGGCGCAATAGTTTAGTCCGCCAACCCTCCCCACATGATCCACTGTAGCCAATCATCATCTTATTAAAGCTCTGAGGTCTCCCACACTTTAGACCTAAGCTCAGAGCTTACATTCAGATGTACAACGGATTGAGTTGGTGTCTTGAAACAGATAAAATAAAGGTCCACAGCAATTATTTATTGCAAAAATATCCAAAATCCAAATAAAAGGGATTTTTTTTCCTACAGAGCTCTGTGCAAGGGCCAGTTCACTGGGGAAAAAAAAAATCAGACTTATGGGTCAGGAAAGGGGAAAACAGTTTTGGGTGTGGCTAGGTAGATATTGCTGTTGTTTGGCAGGGACAGTATCCTAACTCTATTTCTCATGGGGAATACGCTGATTAATATATACATAAAGTGTTTTTCTCACACGTATAAAAAGAGCACTATGGGGTCTATTTATCAAAGCATCAACTGAAAATACGATTGAATCCCGCGTCGTATTTGTCGTGAGATTGATTTGCCGTAGTTATCAAAGCTTCAAGATGTTGAAATTTGTGCGATCTCAGTCCGATGCAGATCGATGCTTGCGTCGTTACAGATGTTTCGAATTCAGATTTGACTCTATTTGACCCTTTTCCCAATTTATCAAACATTTAACAGGTACGCTCACGTCTATTCTGAAGCAGCGTACCTATTTTTCAATCCGCAACCCTTGAGGTTGCGAATGCCATAGAAGTCAATGAGAGTCTGAAAACACAGAAAGCTTATGTTCGATGCTGCAAGAGAATGAAGTATATTACATAATAAAAGTAAATTACCCTTTCTAAATCAAACAATATTATTGCTACACATTTGGTGCACTAGTAGATATAGGGGTAAAAATGAAAAATACATTACTACTTATGGATTATTCTACAAACTTGTCTCTCATTACAAAGCAAAGGAAAAATATTATTTTTACAAATTTGTTGAAAAGTTTTGCCCCAAACTTGTTGCACTAATAGATATAGAGATAAAAATGAAATATATACACAAAATAATATAGCTAACTTCCTTTTTATTTTTTTGGAAAACTTTATGTGCGCCATGTTTAAAAAAGGAATACAGTTAGCACCAATTTTGACGCAACACTTTTCGCACCAATTATGATGCAAACTCCTAAACAACCCACACACTAGTTAATTTTTCAACCACTTTTGATTGGAATATGCTTAATCACATGATTTATGACATCAGCCAATCTGATTCAAATATACATTTTAAACTATCACTAACGAATCAAATTGCTCGATACTTGTGTCATTGATCATTCTTTAGAACTTGAAGTGCCATATGTTACATTGTGTATTATACTTTGAAAGTATGTATATGTGAAATTAGTATTAAAGATAAACATTAATACTGACATTAGGACACACATTGTAATATTTTAGACAATGATTTTAAAATTCAAATTGATGTTTGATTCAATAGAATCTTAAGCTGATAGCTCAAAGGGATATCCAAAACAAGCAATAGACCAAGCAGGACTTCAAGGCACTTTAGTTGAAATAAAAGAATAACTTTATTGGAAATCTTTAAAAGCATCCATAATGAAGCCTGACAGCTCCAAGACAAAGGTGTCTTACGCGTTTCGGCTCTGGCTCATAGACATAACTATGACCCGGAACCACCGGCTTAAATAGCTAGTGTTCAGGGTCATAGATTGAAAGCAGCTGTCAGTGCTGGATGAAAACGTCACTTAACATATTACAGACATAGAAAGTAACAATTGAGCGTTAAATGGTCAGTTATTGCATGCTGCTCTGTTCTAAACTTAAACTTTTGAATTATGTTTGAGGTGTGGAAAAATAAATACAAATACAATGTATTGGCATTACCACAAACCTGTGTTAACAAACAGAAACATGTTTCTGATGAGCTGTGCTCACAACATGACATGATATAAGTCTGGACAGACAATAGTTCATATTAGGATCCAAAGGGGGCTTGCTATAGGGCATGAGCTGAAATGAAAATTATTTAATAGATAATAATATATACTTAAATGTATGCTATAGTGTATACTTATATTCTCATAATAGGTAACTTGACTTAATGCAAACACATGAATATAACAGTTACTGCAGTCATATGATGCAGGTAACTATCAGTGTTAATAAACAGAAATGAGAAATTTACATGTATGAACAATTATATTGTTAGTCAGCTAAAGTGAGTATGTATACACCTTCATAAAGCATTATATCTTAACTCTATTGCCTCATTTGATATAATGTAAGTAAAGAAGCACTCCTATGATAGTATTTGTGTAGACAAAGTGAAAGGAACCTAAGTGCACACAGTAATGATGGTTAAGTGTTGACCTGAGCAGTTGTACTAAGAAAAATACAATCTTAACTATTGATGGGCATTTACTTTTCTCGCTGCCAAAAATGAATTACATCACCCTCAATGTTAAAACTATATGGCCTTCTGTTTTTTAGTTGGAATATCCAGAACGCTTCTTTGTAAAGGAGTTTACTTGTAGTATCCCCCCCTCTCTCTAGGGTTCTAATTTGTTCAATGACCTGCCAGATAAAGTTATTAACATTTTCCCCATGTACATTAATATAATGTCTGGCCAGGTCAGATACTTCTGCACCATTCTCAATATTGTTAAGGTGCTCACTGATACTTGAACGTACCTCTTGTGGAGCACCCTACATATAGCCTGTCACATTTTGTGCACTCCAGTTGGTGCAAATTGATAGTTCAAACACTCTTTGGGTAACCTTTGATTGGAAATGTTTAGTTACTCTAGTGCGCCCACATGCAATGCATTTGGCAAAGTGGCATTTATAATGGCCTTTAACACTGAGACAACTACTAGTTGTAGCTAGTTGTTCCCTTAACATGCTTGGAGATAGCATGTTAGACAGAGTACAGCCCCTTCTGGCAGAACATTTTCAACCCCTGCTTACATAGTCTTTTAGACTATCTTCTGCTGTCAAAATGGGAAGATGTCTATTATGTCACAAATTTGATTAAATTGGGAACTATACGTAGTGACAAATAATGGTTTGGACTGGTCAAGAGTGTTTGCCTGTTGCCTATTCACGTTTTGTGTAAGCATATTATTTCTATCCATTCTGGTTACCTCAAGGAGGGCCCTATTCACAGTTTTTGTTGCATACCCTCTTTCTGATAGGTGAGATTTAAGAATCTCACTCTCTCTCAAAAAATTGGCTTTATTGGTGCAATTGCGTTTGATACGCATGAATTGCCCTTTGGCTACACCGAAGCCTGTATGTTTGGGATGGTTGCTACGAGCATGTAGCAACGCATTAGACATAATAGGCTTCCTGTAGAGACTGGTAATCACCTTACAAAGTTCTGGGTCACCTTTCAGTGTAAGGTCTAGATAAGGAATTTGGGTAATTTCGTGTTGAAAGGTGAACTGGAGGTTAAGATCATTTTGATTGATGTATTGGACAAAATCTTTCATTTGTTGTTCATTACCTGTCCAAACTATCAAAAGGTCGTCTATGTACCGTTTATATATTTTAATGCAGTCCTTAAAGGGGTTACTCGCTGCATAGACGTGGGACCGCTCCCACCAAGCCATAAAAATGTTGGCGTACGACGGGGCGAACTTAGCCCCCATGGCGGTCCCACGTCTCTGCAGAAAGAACTCACCCTCAAACTTAAAATAATTGTGACTCAGGAGAAAGTCTAAGACCCTCATGAGATATGCTATTAATGAGGTATCATTGTTACTCTGGTTTTTGAGGAAAAATTCAACCGCTCTTAGGCCATCCTGGTGAGGTATTGCCGAATAGAGGCCCACCACATCTATGGTGAGTCATGAGTAATTACTATCCCAGTTTACCTGAGATAGAAAGTTCAAGAGATGCTTGGTGTCCTTGAGGTAGGACGGGATCTGTAGGACAAGGGGCTGGAGGAGGGACTCCACCCAACTGGATAAACGCTCAAATAGGGAACCAATGCCGGAGACTATCGGTCTTCCTTTCACCGCTACTACAGATTTGTGTACTTTAGGTAGGTGATGGAAGACCAATATCACTGGACGGGAGACAAAGAGATATTCTGCTGTATCTGTATCTAGAATACCCCCCTCCAGTCCATCATCCAACAGATCCCAGAGCTGTTTTTTGAAACCCTCAGTTGGATCTCTACTCAGTTGTTGGTAGACACTCTCATCATAGAGTTGCCTATGAGCCTCTAGGACATAGTCAACCCTGTCCATAATAACAATACTCCCACCCTTATCAGAGTCTTTAATGACTATGTCTTTTCTGGCACTCAGATTTTTCAAGGCCTCTCTCTGTGGAGTGGTGAGATTAGGGTATGTCCTTTCATGATTCTGTAAGAGACTTATTAAGTCTTCTTCAATCCTTTTATGGAAGGCTTCCAGAAAAGGACCACGTTCCCTGGTTGGATAGAACCCCGAACGTGGTTTGAATCCTCCATGTGAGGTTTTAAGGCTCTGGGTATCTACTGTGGACTCTAAATAGAGTTCCTGTAAATTAACCACATCACAGGTGTCTTGGAGGTTAACCAGATCAAAAATCTCCTGGTTAGTGGGAGTAATACTAGATGTTGCATCAGTATTGGTAGGAGAGTCATTAAGGTCTGGGAAGGTATTGGACGTTGATCTATTCCAAAAAAAATTCTTTAGGGTAAGATCTCTTATCATTCTGTTAACGTCCACTATGGTGTCATATAAGTTAAAATCACTTTTGGGTACAAAACCTAGACCCAGACCCAGAACTTGTGTTTCTGATTAATTTAATGTTATGGATGATAGATATATTATTTTTAGAGTGTGTACTAGTTCCACCTGCCTCTGCCTCAAAGGGATAGCCCACCTAACTTTAAACTGTCATGATTCAGATACAGCAGAAATTAAATTCACATCTTTACTGTCATACTATTTTCAGAGTATTTCTTCCTTCTCTTGAATTTCTTTTCCAGTAAGAAATGTCATTTTATATGCCAGCCCATTTTATAACACCTGTGAAGGGGTGGTTTTTAAAACTAGATTGCCATCAGGAGGGGTTACACAGGTACAGAGAGAAAAATGTCCCAGCTCTTAAAATATCCATTGATTGCAAAAAAATACATATTATTCCTGCTCATAATAATAATAAATTTACAATATATACATATAGTGGTATAAATAAACACAGCGATATGAAAGACAACATTGTTTAAAACAAAAAAAGGATTTCGGGGATATGTAAATATGTTTGCAAAAGATTTCTGACATAACACACACACACACACACACACACACACACACATATATATATATATATATATATATATATATATATATATATATATATATATACACACGCATGTGCAAAGATAGCATTAATAATCATTTATAAAAAAATGAGAAATACAAATACATATTCATTTATGTGAAAGTATCATATAACAGATTTTGTTGTATAACAAATCAATATAACAATAACTTTCTATGAGATATTGTTTGTTGAGGTATAAATGTAGCTATTTCTTGGACATTAACAGTTGAAAAATAAAAGATTAGCGTTAGAGAAATTTGCATGTTCATGGACAGTAATGAAATGGTATAAATAAAGTTGGGATAAACCCAAATAACCACGACATCGATGACTGTTAGTTAAAAATAGTTTGATACGCTTTGCACCGTACTTGACGCACGTGCTTTTGACGGCTTTTTGATAAATTAGGATATCGTATTCAGACCTGCGTCAGCGATGTCTGGCGAGTGTATTGCTTTGATAAATAGACCCCTATATGCTAAATTATGTTTATTTTATATGTTAAACGGTAAATCGTTTATTTCTCCTGTTAAGTGTAGTCAGTCCACGGGTCATCCATTACTTATGGGATTATATCTCCTCCCTAACAGGAAGTGCAAGAGGATCACCCAAGCAGAGCTGCTATATAGCTCCTCCCCTCTACGTCATACCCAGTCATTCTCTTGCACCTAACTAATAGATAGGACGTGTGAGAGGACTGTGGTGTGTTAAACTTAGTTTTTATTTCTTCAATCAAAAGTTTGTTATTTTAAACGGCACCGGAGTGTGTTGTTTCTTCTCAGGCAGCATTAGAAGAAGAATCTACCTGAGTTTGTCTATGATCTTAGTGGTCGTAACTAAGATCCACTTGCTGTTCTCGGCCATTCTGAGGAGTGAGGTAACTTCAGAACAGGGGATAGCAGGCAGGGCCCACCTGCAAGGAGGTATGTGCAGTAAATTATTTTCTAAGGAATGGAATTGACTGAGAAAATACTGCTAATACCGATGTAATGTAAGTGCAGCCTTAAATGCAGTAGTAGCGACTGGTATCAGGCTGATATGTATGTATGTATGTATACTCTGAGGTATTTCTGGGGAATGGAATTTCACTAAGAAAATACTGTCTATATTAAAGTAATATTTGAGCCTGCACTGCAGTGAAAGCGACTAGCAGCAGGCTTATTAATAACACTTCATAATTTTCATTTTTTAAAACGTTTACTAGCATGTTAATCGTTTTTTCTGAGGTACTTGGTGATAAAACTTTATGGGCATGATTTTTACCACATGGCTGTCGTTTGTTTCTGAATAAAAACAGTTTACTGAGCTTCCCCACTGTTGTAATATGAGTGGGAGGGGCCTATTTTAGCGCTTTATTGCGCAGTAAAAATTTAGTCACAGTCTTCCTATTTCTTCCTCCATGATCCGGGACGTCTCTACAGAGCCCAGGGGTCTCCAAAACTAGTTTTGAGGGAGGTAATCACTCACAGCAGACCTGTGACAGTGTGTTTTGACTGTGATAAAAACGTTAATTATTAATTTGTTATCCGTTTTTGGGTATTAAGGGGTTAATCATCCATTTGCTGGTGGGTGCAATCCTTTGCTAACTTAATACATTTACTGTGAAAAATTGGTTGCTATAACTATTTTGGTTCATTGTTATTTCAACTGTGACAGCTTTTTGTGCTTCTTAAAGACACAGTAGCGTTTTTTATATTGCTTGTAAATTTATTTAGAAAAGTATTTCCAAGCTTGCTAGTCTCATTGCTAGTCTGTTTAAACATGTCTGACACAGATGAATCTCTTTGTTCACTATGTTTAAAGGCCAATGTGGAGCCCAATAGAAATTTGTGTACTAATTGCATTGATGTTACTTTAAATAGTCAATCTTTACATGTAAAGAAATTATCACCAGACAACGAGGGGGAAGTTATGCCGACTAACTCTCCTCATGTGTCAGTACCTTCGCCTCCCGCTCAGGAGGTGCGTGATATTGTGGCACCAAGTACATCAGGGCGGCCCATACAAATCACTTTGCAAGACATGGCTAATGTTATGACTGAAGTACTATCTAAATTACCAGAATTTAGGGGTAAACACGATCACTCTGGGGTAAGATCAGAGTGCGCTGATAATAATAGAGCCATGTCTGATACTGCGTCACAATTTGCAGAACATGAGGACGGAGAGCTTCATTCTGTGGGTGACGGATCTGATCCAAGTAAACTGGACTCAGACATTTCAAATTTTAAATTTAAGCTTGAGAACCTCCGTGTATTACTAGGGGAGGTATTAGCGGCTCTGAATGATTGTAACACGGTTGCAATTCCAGAGAAAGTATGTAGGCTGGATAAATATTTTGCGGTACCGGCGTGTACTGACGTTTTTCCTATACCTAAAAGGCTTACAGAAATTGTTAACAAGGAGTGGGATAGACCCGGTATGCCTTTTTCACCCCCTCCTATATTTAGAAAAATGTTTCCAATAGACGCCACCACACGGGACTTATGGCAGACGGTCCCTAAGGTGGAGGGAGCAGTTTCTACTCTGGCTAAGCGCACCACTATCCCGGTGGAGGATAGCTGTGCTTTTTCAGATCCAATGGATAAAAAGTTAGAGGGTTACCTTAAGAAAATGTTTGTTCAGCAAGGTTTTATATTACAACCCCTTGCATGCATTGCGCCTGTCACGGCTGCGGCGGCATTCTGGTTTGAGTCTCTGGAAGAGACCCTTAGCACAGCTCCATTGGATGAGATTATAAACAAGCTTAAAGTCCTTAAGCTAGCTAATTCATTTATTTCTGATGCCGTAGTACACTTAACCAAACTTACGGCTAAGAACTCCGGATTCGCCATTCAAGCACGTAGAGCGCTGTGGCTTAAATCCTGGTCAGCTGATGTGACTTCTAAATCTAAATTGCTTAATATTCCTTTCAAAGGGCAGACATTATTCGGGCCCGATTTGAAAGAAATTATCGCTGACATTACTGGAGGTAAGGGCCATGCCCTGCCTCAAGACAGGGCCAAACCAAGGGCTAAACAGTCTAATTTTCGTGCCTTTCGTAACTTCAAGGCAGGAGCAGCATCAACTTCCTCCGCTCCAAGACAGGAAGGAACTGTTGCTCGCTACAGACAGGGCTGGAAACCTAACCAGTCCTGGAACAAGGGCAAGCAGGCCAGAAAACCTGCTGCTGCCCCTAAGACAGCATGAAGTGAGGGCCCCCGATCCGGAAACGGATCTAGTGGGGGGCAGACTTTCTCTCTTCGCCCAGGCTTGGGCAAGAGATGTCCAGGATCCCTGGGCGTTGGAGATCATATCTCAGGGATATCTTCTGGACTTCAAAGCTTCTCCTCCACAAGGGAGATTTCATCTTTCAAGGTTGTCAGCAAACCAGATAAAGAAAGAGGCGTTTCTACGCTGTGTACAAGACCTCTTACTAATGGGAGTGATCCACCCAGTTCCGCGGTCGGAACACGGACAAGGGTTTTATTCAAATCTGTTTGTGGTTCCCAAAAAAGAGGGAACCTTCAGACCAATCTTGGACTTAAAGATCCTAAACAAATTCCTAAGAGTTCCATCGTTCAAAATGGAAACTATTCGAACTATCCTACCCATGATCCAAGAGGGTCAGTACATGACCACAGTGGATTTAAAGGATGCCTACCTTCACATACCGATTCACAAGGATCATTACCGGTATCTAAGGTTTGCCTTCCTAAACAGGCATTACCAGTTTGTAGCTCTTCCCTTCGGGTTAGCTACGGCTCCAAGAATCTTTACAAAGGTTCTGGGCTCTCTTCTGGCGGTACTAAGACCGCGAGGCATAGCGGTAGCTCCGTACCTAGACGACATTCTGATACAAGCGTCAAGTTTCCAAACTGCCAAGTCTCATACAGAGTTAGTTCTGGCATTTCTAAGGTCGCATGGGTGGAAGGTGAACGTAGAAAAGAGTTCTCTATTGCCACTCACAAGAGTTCCCTTCTTAGGGACTCTTATAGATTCTGTAGAAATGAAAATTTACCTGACGGAGGACAGGTTATCAAAACTTCTAAATGCTTGCCGTGTCCTTCATTCCATTCAACACCCATCAGTGGCTCAGTGCATGGAGGTAATCGGCTTAATGGTAGCGGCAATGGACATAGTACCTTTTGCGCGCCTGCATCTCAGACCGCTGCAATTGTGCATGCTAAGTCAGTGGAATGGGGATTACTCAGATTTGTCCCCTCTGCTAAATCTGGATCAAGAGACCAGAGATTCTCTTCTATGGTGGCTTTCTCGGCCACATCTGTCCAAGGGGATGCCCTTCCGCAGGCCAGATTGGACGATTGTAACAACAGACGCCAGCCTTATATGTTGGGGCGCAGTCTGGAATTCCCTGAAGGCTCAGGGATCATGGACTCAGGAGGAGAGACTCCTTCCAATAAACATTCTGGAATTAAGAGCAGTTCTCAATGCTCTTCTGGCTTGGCCTCAGATAGCAACTCTGAGGTTCATCAGGTTTCAGTCGGACAACATCACGACTGTGGCTTACATCAACCATCAAGGAGGAACAAGGAGTTCCCTAGCGATGATGGAAGTCTCAAAGATAATTTGCTGGGCAGAGTCTCACTCTTGCCACCTGTCAGCGATCCACATCCCAGGCGTGGAGAACTGGGAGGCGGATTTTCTAAGTCGCCAGACTTTTCATCCGGGGGAGTGGGAACTTCATCCGGAGGTGTTTGCCCAACTGCTTCATCATTGGGGCAAACCAGATCTGGATCTCATGGCGTCTCGCCAGAACGCCAAGCTTCCTTGTTACGGATCCAGGGACCCGGGAGCGGTACTGATAGATGCTCTGACAGCACCTTGGGTCTTCAACATGGCTTATGTGTTTCCACCCTTCCCGATGCTTCCTCGATTGATTGCCAGGATCAAACAGGAGAGAGCATTGATGATTCTAATAGCGCCTGCGTGGCCACGCAGGACCTGGTATGCAGATCTAGTGGACATGTCGTCCTGTCCACCATGGTCTCTGCCTCTGAGACAGGACCTTCTGATTCAGGGTCCTTTCAAACATCCAAATCTAATTTCTCTGAGGCTGACTGCATGGAGATTGAACGCTTGATCCTATCAAAGCGGGGATTCTCAGAGTCAGTGATTGATACCTTAATACAGGCTAGGAAACCTGTTACCAGGAAAATTTACCATAAAATATGGCGTAAATACTTATATTGGTGCGGATCCAAGAGTTACTCATGGAGTAAGGTTAGGATTCCTAGGATATTGTCTTTTCTACAAGAAGGTTTAGAAAAGGGTTTATCTGCTAGTTCGTTAAAGGGACAGATCTCAGCTCTGTCTATCCTTTTACACAAACGTCTGGCAGACGTTCCAGACGTTCAGGCTTTTTGTCAGGCTTTGGCTAGGATTAAGCCTGTGTTTAAGACTGTTGCTCCGCCGTGGAGCTTAAACTTAGTTCTTAACGTTCTGCAAGGTGTTCCGTTTGAACCCCTTCATTCCATTGATATCAAGCTGTTATCTTGGAAAGTTCTGTTTTTAATGGCTATTTCCTCGGCTCGAAGAGTCTCTGAGTTATCGGCCTTACATTGTGATTCTCCTTATCTGATTTTTCATTCAGATAAGGTAGTTCTGCGTACTAAACCTGGGTTCTTACCTAAGGTAGTCACTAACAAGAATATCAATCAAGAGATTGTTGTTCCATCATTGTGCCCTAACCCTTCTTCAAAGAAGGAACGACTTCTGCACAATCTGGACGTCGTCCGTGCCCTGAAATTTTATTTGCAGGCAACTAAAGATTTTCGTCAAACTTCTTCCCTGTTTGTCGTTTATTCTGGACAGAGGAGAGGTCAAAAAGCTTCGGCTACCTCTCTCTCTTTTTGGCTTCGTAGCATAATACGTTTAGCCTATGAGACTGCTGGACAGCAGCCTCCTGAAAGGATTACAGCTCATTCTACTAGAGCTGTGGCTTCCACTTGGGCCTTTAAGAATGAGGCCTCTGTTGAACAGATTTGCAAGGCTGCAACTTGGTCTTCACTTCACACTTTTTCAAAATTTTACAAATTTGACACTTTTGCTTCTTCGGAGGCTGTTTTTGGGAGAAAGGTTCTACAGGCAGTGGTTCCTTCCGTGTAAAGATCCTGCCTGTCCCTCCCGTCATCCGTGTACTTTTAGCTTTGGTATTGGTATCCCATAAGTAATGGATGACCCGTGGACTGACTACACTTAACAGGAGAAAATATAATTTATGCTTACCTGATAAATTCATTTCTCCTGTAGTGTAGTCAGTCCACGGCCCGCCCTGTTTTTTACGGCAGGTCTAAATTTTAAATTAAACTCCAGTCACCACTGCACCCTATAGTTTTCTCCTTTCTCGTTTGGTTTCGGTCGAATGACTGGGTATGACGTAGAGGGGAGGAGCTATATAGCAGCTCTGCTTGGGTGATCCTCTTGCACTTCCTGTTAGGGAGGAGATATAATCCCATAAGTAATGGATGACCCGTGGACTGACTACACTACAGGAGAAATGAATTTATCAGGTAAGAATAAATTATATTTTCTCGTTTTGGATACTAACAGGAAATTGTTTATAAGCAATTCATTATTAGTTACTGGTTCCTTACTGGCTAATAATGACAAGTTGCACACAGTGTACAGGACACAGTGTATCTTTAATACATTTTAAGCGTCCCTTTAACCTATAACAGCGGTAACGTAATATACACAACGTTTTGGAAGATATTCCTGAACAAACTCTCTTCTGCAGTAAATACATTTTATGCAATTATTTTATCTGCGTAGGCATTTATATATTGTGTCTGATCCTCATGAATAGTTCATGTGAAAGTGCTAAATAAAACAATACAGTATTTGTCAGTGAAATAACCTCATCACTTGCAGCTGTGGTCTGTCACCTGGATTACTAATGACCAATTCATTTCTAGTTTTTATGATGAGAAATGAAGATTGCCTTAAGTGAAATAGTAATTTCCTATTAGATTATGATATTAGTATCATTACTATTTAATGGATGCTCTGTGCTAAACAGCATTTCTTGTCACATGTGGAGCTATGTACCTGACCACAAACAGAGCTGTAAGGATCGTCCCTATCAGCCAATGAGCATAAATATGGTATTGTCAGTTGTGCACAAACAGAGCTGTAAGGATCATCCCTATCAGCCAATGAGCATAAATATGGTATTGTCAGTTGTGCACAAACAGAGCTGTAAGGATCATCCCTATCAGCCAATGAGCATAAATATGGTATTGTCAGTTGTGCACAAACAGAGCTGTAAGGATCATCCCTATCAGCCAATGAGCATAAATATGGCATCGTCCGTTGTGCACAAACAGAGCTGTAAGGATCATCCCTATCAGCCAATGAGCATAAATATGGTATTGTCAGTTGTGCACAAACAGAGCTGTAAGGATTGTCCCTATCATCCAATGAGCATAAATATGGTATTGTCAGTTGTGCACAAACAGAGCTGTAAGGATCGTCCCTATCAGCCAATGAGCATAAATATGGTATTGTCAGTTGTGCACAAACAGAGCTGTAATTATCATCCCTATCAGCCAATGAGCATAAATATGGCATTGTCAGTTGTGCACAAACAGAGCTGTAAGGATTGTCCCTATCATCCAATGAGCATAAATATGGTATTGTCAGTTGTGCACAAACAGAGCTGTAAGGATCGTCCCTATCAGCCAATGAGCATAAATATGGTATTGTCAGTTGTGCACAAACAGAGCTGTAATTATCATCCCTATCAGCCAATGAGCATAAATATGGCATTGTCAGTTGTGCACAAACAGAGCTGTAAGGATCATCCCTATCAGCCAATGAGCATAAATATGGTATTGTCAGTTGTGCACAAACAGAGCTGTAAGGATCGTCCCTATCAGCCAATGAGCATAAATATGGTATTGTCAGTTGTGCACAAACAGAGCTGTAAGGATCATCCCTATCAGCCAATGAGCATAAATATGGTATTGTCAGTTGTGCACAAACAGAGCTGTAAGGATCGTCCCTATCAGCCAATGAGCATAAATATGGTATTGTCAGTTGTGCACAAACAGAGCTGTAAGGATCGTCCCTATCAGCCAATGAGCATAAATATGGTATTGTCAGTTGTACACAAACAGAGCTGTAAGGATTGTCCCTATCATCCAATGAGCATAAATATGGTATTGTCAGTTGTACACAAACATGGAGTTCCTACTTGATTTAGTTTAAATGTTAATAGGTTTTACCAACAGAAGTATTGTAAAAATGTTTAAAGGGACCTGAAACCCCCTTAATGATTCAGATTACAATTTTAAACAGATTTCCAGTGTACTTCTATTTTATAATTTGTTTCATTCTCTTGGTATCCTTTGTTGAAAAGCATACCTAGGTAGGCTCAGGAGCTGGGGTCTAGCTTTTGATTGGTGTCTGCACATATATACCTCTTACCTTTGGCTTACTGATGTGCTCAGCTAGCACCAAGAAGAGCATTGCTGCTTTTGTAAGAAAGGATACCAAGAGAATGAAGTAAATTGGAAAGTTGTTTAACATAGTATACTCTATCTAAAGAAAGAAAGAACAAATGTGTTTAATGTCCCTTTCACTGATACTAGATTGTATTTAGTACATGGTGCGCTTGAATCAGATATTATGTTTCATTTTGCGCAGATCTGTCGGATTGCAAGCTGAACAAATTCCCCATCAGTTTGTACATGGTGCTGAGTACCGTCTCTGAGGAAATCTTCTCCATCTCACTGGCCAACAATGAAATAAAGGCGCTGACAGGCAAATTCTTCACTACGTTCACCCAGCTGCAAGGTAAGTGACCGTGCGCACTAAGGTGCTATATAGGTGAGGTATGGGATTATACTGCTTCTGGTTACATTGACATTACACCACTGGTCAATACCACAGTACTTTTTTACATTATAATATCAGCCCTTTTCAAAATGAAGTGCAGAGGCAAATCTGAGCAAAAGAGCCGTCACGGCAGAAGTGGTGCCCATTGATAATTACAATACAGACATGCAGTCTCACATACCTCAGGCAGCTGTCTTAAATTGTTAGTCAAAAACCATACAGTAGTGTCTCAGACACACAAATCCGCACCTAACTACAGATCTTCATCTACTCCCTGGCGAATTATATTGTAAACAATGGGTTAAAAAGCGCATCATATATAGAAATAATATGTGTTTTATGTCACTGGTTCTTCAACGGACAACGCTGGAATAACAATAATATGTCAACTTTACATATGTTTTATTGTGCATAAAATTGTTTTCCTAGAAAAAAAAACTGAATAAAAAATACATCTTTCATGAGGTTAGGTTTTTATTGGAACACACCCATACAACTGCATTATTGTGTTATTTTGTTACTGAGCAGGTACAACTGCATTATAGTAGACAGATCACAGATATATAGATGACAATTTGATAGATAACAGATAGATGATATATTGATAGATAATTAGATAACAGATTTTATAAGACCCATCTTAAAGAACAAAGGTTAATTGATCTTTAATTGTTACTGTAGCTGAGTCACTTAATGGGGCAGAGGGTGGTGTTTGCATTACACTCTGTTACGTGTCGGAATCTAAAGGCTTCCCAGTAGAATGGGAGATGGTTGTGTGGAACAGTTTACCAGCAGAAGTGCTAGGGACAAATACAGTAGACAGTACAGATACAGTAGACAGGACAAATATAATCGACAGGACAATACAGCAGACTATTGTATCAGTGGGATTAGCTTTATATTCACCCGTAGCTTTATAATTCATCTGTAGCTTTATACTCACTTGTAGATTTATATTCACTTGTAGTAATATACTCACCTGTAGCTTTATACTCACCTGTAGCTTTATACTCACCTGTAGCTGTATACTCACCTGTAGCTTTATACTTACCTGTAGCTTTATGCTTACCTGTATATTTATATTCACTTGTAGTAATATACTCACCTGTAGCTTTATACTTACCTGTAGCTTTATACTTACCTGTAGCTTTATACTTACCTGTATATTTATATTCACTTGTAGTAATATACTCACCTGTAGCTTTATACTTACCTGTAGCTTTATACTTACCTGTAGCTGTATACTCCCCTGTCCCTTTATATTCACCTGTAGCTGTATACTCACCTGTAGCTGTATACTCACCTGTAGATTTACTTTCACTTGTAGTAATATACTCACATGTAGCTTTATACTTACCTGTAGCTATATACTCACCTGTAGCTATATACTCACCTGTAGCTTTATACTTACCTATAGCTTTATAATCACCTGTATCTCTATATTCACCTGTAGCTTTATAATTCATCTGTAGCTTTATAATTCATCTGTAGCTTTATATTCACCTGTAGCTTTATACTTACCTGTAGCTTTATACTTACCTGTAGCTGTATACTCACTTGTAGCTTTATACTTACCTGTAGCTTTATACTTACCTGTAGCTGTATACTCACTTGTAGCTTTATACTTACCTGTAGCTTTATACTTACCTGTAGCTTTATACTTACCTGTAGCTGTATACTCACCTGTAGCTTTATACTCACCTGTAGCTTTATACTTACCTGCAGTTGTATACTCACCTGTAGCTTTATACTCACTTGTTACTGTATACTCACTTGTCCCTTTATATTCACCTGTAGCTTTATACTCACCTGTAGCTGTATACTCACATGTAGCTTTATATTCACCTGTAGCTGTAAACTCACTTATCCCTTTATATTCACCTGTAGCTTTATACTCGCCTGTAGCTTTATAATTCATATGTAGCTTTATACTCGCCTGTAGCTTTATACTCGCCTGTAGCTTTATAATTCATATGTAGCTTTATATTCGCCTGTAGCTTTATAGTCCCCTGTCCCTTTATATTCACCTGTAGCTTTATATTCACCTGTAGCTTTATAGTCCCCTGTCCCTTTATATTCACCTGTAGCTTTATATTCACCTGCAGCTTTATATTCACCTGTAGCTTTATACGCTTTATACTCACCTGTAGCTTTATATTCACCTGTAGCTTTATATTCACCTGCAGCTTTATTTTCACCTCTATCTTTATACTCACCCGTAGCTGTATACTCACCTGTAGCTGTATACTCACCTGTAGCTTTATACTCACCTGTAGCTTTATACTCACCTGTAGCTGTATACTCGCCTGTAGCTGTATACTCACCTGTAGCTGTATACCCACCTGTAGCTTTATACTCACCTGTAGATTTATATTCACTTGTAGTAATATACTCACCTGTAGCTTTATACTTACCTGTAGCTTTATACTCACTTGTAACTATATACTTACCTGTAGCTTTATACTCACTTGTAGCTTTATACTCACCTGTAGCTTTATACTCACCTGTAGCTTTATACTCACCTGTAGCTGTATACTCACCTGTAGCTGTATACTCACCTGTAGCTGTATACTCACCTGTAGCTTTATACTCACCTGTAGCTGTATACTTACTTATAACTTGATATTCACCTGTAGCTCTATATTCACATGTAGCTTTATAATTCATCTGTAGCTGTATACTCACCTGTAGCTTTATACTTACCTATAACTTGATATTCACCTGTAGCTCTATATTCACATGTAGCTTTATAATTCATCTGTAGCTGTATACTCACCTGTAGCTTTATACTCACTTGTCCCTTTATATTCACCTGTAGCTTTATACTCACCTGTAGCTGTATACTCGCCTGTAGCTGTATACTCACCTGTAGATTTATATTCACTTGTAGTAATATACTCACCTGTAGCTTTATACTCACCTGTAGCTTTATACTCACCTGTAGCTTTATACTTACCTGTAGCTTTATACTCACTTGTAACTATATACTTACCTGTAGCTTTATACTCACTTGTAGCTTTATACTCACCTGTAGCTGTATACTCACCTGTAGCTGTATACTCACCTGTAGCTGTATACTCACCTGTAGCTTTATACTTACCTATAACTTGATATTCACCTGTAGCTCTATATTCACATGTAGCTTTATAATTCATCTGTAGCTGTATACTCACCTGTAGCTTTATACTTACCTATAACTTGATATTCACCTGTAGCTCTATATTCACATGTAGCTTTATAATTCATCTGTAGCTGTATACTCACCTGTAGCTTTATATTCACATGTAGCTGTATACTCACCTGTAGCTGTATACTCACCTGTAGCTTTATATTCACCTGTAGCTGTATACTCACCTGTAGCTTTATATTCACCTGTAGCTTTATACTCACCTGTAGCTTTATACTCACCTGTAGCTTTATATTCACCTGTAGCTTTATACTCACCTGTAGCTGTATACTCGCCTGCAGCTGTATACTCACCTGTTGCTTTATACTCACCTGTAGATTTATATTCACTTGTAGTAATATACTCACCTGTAGCTTTATACTTACCTGTAGCTTTATACTTACCTGTAGCTTTATACTCACCTGTAGCTGTATACTCACCTGTAGCTGTATACTCACCTGTAGCTTTATACTCACCTGTAGCTTTATACTTACCTATAACTTTATATTCACCTGTAGCTTTATAATTCATCTGTAGCTGTATACTCACCGGTAGCTTTATACTCACTTGTGCCTTTATATTCACCTGTAGCTTTATATTCACCTGTAGCTTTATACTCACCTGTAGCTTTATACTCCCCTGTCCCTTTATATTCACCTGTAGCTGTATACTCACCTGTAGCTGTATACTCACCTGTAGATTTACTTTCACTTGTAGTAATATACTCACATGTAGCTTTATACTTACCTGTAGCTATATACTCACCTGTAGCTATATACTCACCTGTAGCTTTATACTTACCTATAGCTTTATAATCACCTGTATCTCTATATTCACCTGTAGCTTTATAATTCATCTGTAGCTTTATAATTCATCTGTAGCTTTATATTCACCTGTAGCTTTATACTTACCTGTAGCTTTATACTTACCTGTAGCTGTATACTCACTTGTAGCTTTATACTTACCTGTAGCTTTATACTTACCTGTAGCTGTATACTCACTTGTAGCTTTATACTTACCTGTAGCTTTATACTTACCTGTAGCTTTATACTTACCTGTAGCTGTATACTCACCTGTAGCTTTATACTCACCTGTAGCTTTATACTTACCTGCAGTTGTATACTCACCTGTAGCTTTATACTCACTTGTTACTGTATACTCACTTGTCCCTTTATATTCACCTGTAGCTTTATACTCACTTGTAGCTTTATACTCACATGTAGCTTTATATTCACCTGTAGCTGTATACTCACTTATCCCTTTATATTCACCTGTAGCTTTATACTCGCCTGTAGCTTTATAATTCACCTGTAGCTTTATACTCGCCTGTAGCTTTATAATTCATATGTAGCTTTATACTCGCCTGTAGCTTTATACTCGCCTGTAGCTTTATAATTCATATGTAGCTTTATATTCACCTGTAGCTTTATAGTCCCCTGTCCCTTTATATTCACCTGTAGCTTTATATTCACCTGTAGCTTTATATTCACCTGCAGCTTTATATTCACCTGTAGCTTTATACGCTTTATACTCACCTGTAGCTTTATATTCACCTGTAGCTTTATATTCACCTGTAGCTTTATTTTCACCTCTATCTTTATACTCACCCGTTGCTGTATACTCACCTGTAGCTTTATATTCACCTGTAGCTTTATACTCACCTGTAGCTGTATACTCGCCTGTAGCTGTATACTCGCCTGTAGCTGTATACTCACCTGTAGCTGTATACCCACCTGTAGCTTTATACTCACCTGTAGATTTATATTCACTTGTAGTAATATACTCACCTGTAGCTTTATACTTACCTGTAGCTTTATACTCACTTGTAACTATACACTTACCTGTAGCTTTATACTCACCTGTAGCTTTATACTCACCTGTAGCTGTATACTCACCTGTAGCTGTATACTCACCTGTAGCTGTATACTCACCTGTAGATTTATACTCACCTGTAGATTTATACTCACCTGTAGCTGTATACTCACCTGTAGCTTTATACTCACCTGTAGCTGTATACTTACTTATAACTTGATATTCACCTGTAGCTCTATATTCACATGTAGCTTTATAATTCATCTGTAGCTGTATACTCACCTGTAGCTTTATACTTACCTATAACTTGATATTCACCTGTAGCTCTATATTCACATGTAGCTTTATAATTCATCTGTAGCTGTATACTCACCTGTAGCTTTATACTCACTTGTCCCTTTATATTCACCTGTAGCTTTATACTCACCTGTAGCTGTATACTCGCCTGTAGCTGTATACTCACCTGTAGCTTTATACTCACCTGTAGATTTATATTCACTTGTAGTAATATACTCACCTGTAGCTTTATACTTACCTGTAGCTTTATACTTACCTGTAGCTTTATACTCACTTGTAACTATATACTTACCTGTAGCTTTATACTCACTTGTAGCTTTATACTCACCTGTAGCTGTATACTCACCTGTAGCTCTATACTCACCTGTTGCTCTATACTCACCTGTAGCTGTATACTCACCTGTAGCTGTATACTCACCTGTAGCTGTATACTCACCTGTAGCTTTATACTTACCTATAGCTCTATATTCACATGTAGCTTTATAATTCATCTGTAGCTGTATACTCACCTGTAGCTTTATACTTACCTATAACTTGATATTCACCTGTAGCTCTATATTCACATGTAGCTTTATAATTCATCTGTAGCTGTATACTCACCTGTAGCTTTATATTCACATGTAGCTGTATACTCACCTGTAGCTGTATACTCACCTGTAGCTTTATATTCACCTGTAGCTGTATACTCACCTGTAGCTTTATATTCACCTGTAGCTTTATATTCACCTGTAGCTTTATACTCACCTGTAGCTTTATATTCACCTGTAGCTTTATACTCACCTGTAGCTGTATACTCGCCTGTAGCTGTATACTCACCTGTTGCTTTATACTCACCTGTAGATTTATATTCACTTGTAGTAATATACTCACCTGTAGCTTTATACTTACCTGTAGCTTTATACTTACCTGTAGCTTTATACTCACCTGTAGCTGTATACTCACCTGTAGCTGTATACTCACCTGTAGCTTTATACTCACCTGTAGCTTTATACTTACCTATAACTTTATATTCACCTGTAGCTTTATAATTCATCTGTAGCTGTATACTCACCGGTAGCTTTATACTCACTTGTGCCTTTATATTCACCTGTAGCTTTATATTCACCTGTAGCTTTATACTCACCTGTAGCTTTATATTCACATGTAGCTGTATACTCACTTGTCCCTTTATACTCACCTGTAGCTGTATACTCACCTGTAGCTTTATAATCACCTGTAGATTTAAATTCACTTGTAGTAATATACTCACCTGTAGTAATATACTTACCTGTAGCTTTATACTCACCTGTAGCTTTATACTTACCTGTAGCTTTATACTCACCTGTCCCTTTATATTCACCTGTAAGTTTATATTCACCTGTAGCTTTATACTCACCTGTAGCTTTATATTCACCTGTAGCTTTATACTCCCCTGTCCCTTTTTATTCACCTGTAGCTTTATATTCAACTGTAGCTTTATACTCGCCTGTAGCTTTATACTCGCCTGTAGCTTTATATTCACCTGTAGCTTTATACTCCCCTGTCCCTTTATATTCACCTGTAGCTTTATATTCACCTGTAGCTTTATATTCACCTGTAGCTTTAGACGCTTTATACTCACCTGTAGATTTATATTCACCTGTAGCTTTATACTCCCCTGTCCCTTTATATTCACCTGTAGCTTTATACTCCCCTGTCCCTTTATATTCACCTGTAGCTTTATACTCCCCTGTCCCTTTATATTCACCTGTAGATTTATATTCACCTGTAGCTTTATACTCACCTGTAGCTGTATACTCACCTGTAGCTGTATACTCACCTGTAGCTGTATACTCACCTGTAGCTTTATAATTAATCTGTAGCTTTATAATTAATGTGTAGCTTTATACTCACCTGTAGCTGTATACTCACCTGTAGCTGTATACTCACCTGTAGCTGTATACTCACCTGTAGCTTTATAATTAATCTGTAGCTTTATAATTAATGTGTAGCTTTATACTCACCTGTAGCTTTATACTTACCTGTAGCTTTGTATTCACCTGTAGCTTTATATTCACCTGTAGTTTTATACTCACCCGTATCTGTATACTCACCTGTAGCTTTATACTCACCTGTAGCTTTATACTCACCTGTAGCTTTATACTCACCTGTAGCTTTATACTCACCTGTAGCTATATACGCATCTGTAGCTATATACTCATCTGTAGCTTTATATTCACCTGTAGCTTTATATTTCATCTGTAGCTTTATAATTAATGTGTAGCTGTATACTCACCTGTAGCTTTATATTTAACTGTAGCTTTATACTTACCTGTTGCTGTATACTCACCTGTAGCTGTATACTCACCTGTAGCTGTATACTCACCAGTAGCTTTATACTCACCTGTAGCTGTATACTCACCTGTAGCTGTATACTCACCTGTAGCTTTATACTTACCTGTAGCTTTATATTCACCTGTAGCTGTATACTCACCTGTAGCTGTATACTCACCTGTAGCTTTATATTCACCTGTAGCTTTATACTTACCTGTAGCTGTATACTCACCTGTAGCTTTATATTCACCTGTAGCTTTATACTTACCTGTAGCTTTATACTCACCTGTAGGCTGTAGCTTTATATTCACCTGTAGCTTTATATTCACCTGCGGAATCTGTTGGCGCTCTACAAATAACCGATAATAATAATAATAATAACCTGTAGCTTTATACTTACCTGTACCTGTATACTCACCTATAGCTTTATACTCACCTGTAGCTGTATACTCACCTGTAGCTGTATACTCACCTGCAGCTTTACCTGTAGCTGTATACTCACCTGCAGCTTTATATTCACCTGCAGCTTTATATTCACCTGCAGCTTTATATTCACCTGCAGCTTTATTCTCACCTGTAGCTGTATACTCACCTGTAGCTGTATACTCACCTGTAGCTGTATACTCACCTGTAGCTGTATACTCACCTGTAGCTTTATTCTTACCTGCAGCTGTATACTCACCTTTAGCTTTATACTCACTTGTAACTGTATACTTACCTGTAGCTTTATACTCACTTGTAGCTTTATACTCACCTGTAGCTGTATACTCACCTGTAGCTTTATACTCACCTGTAGCTTTATACTCACCTGTAGCTTTATACTCACCTGTAGCTTTATACATACCTGCAGCTGTATACTCACCTGTAGCTTTATACTCACTTGTAGCTGTATACTCACCTGTAGCTGTATACTCACCTGTAGCTGTACACTCACCTGTAGCTTTATAATTCATCTGTAGCTTTATTCTCACATTTAGCTTTATATTCACCTGTAGCTGTATACTCACTTGTCCCTTTATATTCACCTGTAGCTGTATACTCACCTGTAGCTGTATACTCATCTGTAGCTGTATACTCACCTGTAGCTTTATACTTACCTGTAGCTTTATACTCACCTGTAGCTTTATACTCACCTGTAGTTTTATACTCACCTGTAGCTTTATACTTACCTGTAGCTTTATACTCCCCTGTCCCTTTATATTCACCTGTAACTTTATATTCACCTGTAGCTTTATATTCACCTGTAGCTTTATACTCACCTGTAGCTTTATACTCCCCTGTCCCTTTATATTCACCTGTAGCTTTATATTCACCTGTAGCTTTATACTCACCTGTAGCTTTATATTCACCTGTAGCTTTATACTCCCCTGTCCCTTTATATTCACCTGTAGCTTTATACTCCCCTGTCCCTTTATATTCACCTGTAGCTTTATACTCGCCTGTAGCTTTATACTCGCCTGTAGCTTTATAGTCCCCTGTCCCTTTATATTCACCTGTAGCTTTATATTCACCTGTAGCTTTATATTCACCTGTAGCTTTATATTCACCTGTAGCTTTATATTCACCTGTAGCTTTATACGCTTTATACTCACCTGTAGCTTTATATTCACCTGTAGCTTTATACTCCCCTGTCCCTTTATATTCACCTGTAAGTTTATATTCACCTGTAGCTTTATACTCACCTGTAGCTTTATATTCACCTGTAGCTTTATACTCCCCTGTCCCTTTTTATTCACCTGTAGCTTTATATTCAACTGTAGCTTTATACTCGCCTGTAGCTTTATACTCGCCTGTAGCTTTATACTCGCCTGTAGCTTTATATTCACCTGTAGCTTTATACTCCCCTGTCCCTTTATATTCACCTGTAGCTTTATATTCACCTGTAGCTTTATATTCACCTGTAGCTTTAGACGCTTTATACTCACCTGTAGCTTTATATTCACCTGTAGATTTATACTCCCCTGTCCCTTTATATTCACCTGTAGCTTTATACTCTCCTGTCCCTTTATATTCACCTGTAGCTTTATACTCGCCTGTAGCTTTATAATTCTTATGTAGCTTTATATTCACCTGTAGCTTTATACTCCCCTGTCCCTTTATATTCACCTGTAGATTTATATTCACCTGTAGCTTTATACTCACCTGTAGCTGTATACTCACCTGTAGCTGTATACTCACCTGTAGCTGTATACTCACCTGTAGCTGTATACTCACCTGTAGCTTTATACTTACCTGTAGCTTTGTATTCACCTGTAGCTTTATATTCACCTGTAGTTTTATACTCACCCGTATCTGTATACTCACCTGTAGCTTTATATTCACCTGTAGCTTTATACTCACCTGTAGCTTTATACTCACCTGTAGCTTTATACTCACCTGTAGCTTTATACTCACCTGTAGCTTTATACTCACCTGTAGCTATATACGCATCTGTAGCTATATACTCATCTGTAGCTTTATATTCACCTGTAGCTTTATATTTCATCTGTAGCTTTATAATTAATGTGTAGCTGTATACTCACCTGTAGCTTTATATTTAACTGTAGCTTTATACTTACCTGTTGCTGTATACTCACCTGTAGCTGTATACTCACCTGTAGCTGTATACTCACCAGTAGCTTTATACTCACCTGTAGCTGTATACTCACCTGTAGCTGTATACTCACCTGTAGCTTTATACTCACCTGTAGCTTTATATTCACCTGTAGCTGTATACTCACCTGTAGCTTTATATTCACCTGTAGCTTTATACTTACCTGTAGCTGTATACTCACCTGTAGCTTTATATTCACCTGTAGCTTTATACTTACCTGTAGCTTTATACTCACCTGTAGGCTGTAGCTTTATATTCACCTGTAGCTTTATATTCACCTGCGGAATCTGTTGGCGCTCTACAAATAACCGATAATAATAATAATAATAATAATAACCTGTAGCTTTATACTTACCTGTACCTGTATACTCACCTATAGCTTTATACTCACCTGTAGCTGTATACTCACCTGTAGCTTTATATTCACCTGCAGCTTTATATTCACCTGCAGCTTTATTCTCACCTGTAGCTGTATACTCACCTGTAGCTGTATACTCACCTGTAGCTGTATACTCACCTGTAGCTTTATACTCACCTGTAGCTTTATTCTTACCTGCAGCTGTATACTCACCTTTAGCTTTATACTCACTTGTAACTGTATACTTACCTGTAGCTTTATACTCACTTGTAGCTTTATACTCACCTGTAGCTGTATACTCACCTGTAGCTTTATACTCACTTGTAACTGTATACTTACCTGTAGCTTTATACTCACTTGTAGCTTTATACTCACCTGTAGCTGTATACTCACCTGTAGCTTTATACTCACCTGTAGCTTTATACTCACCTGTAGCTTTATACATACCTGCAGCTGTATACTCACCTTTAGCTTTATACTCACTTGTAGCTGTATACTCACCTGTAGCTGTATACTCACCTGTAGCTTTATAATTCATCTGTAGCTTTATTCTCACATGTAGCTTTATATTCACCTGTAGCTGTATACTCACTTGTCCCTTTATATTCACCTGTAGCTGTATACTCACCTGTAGCTGTATACTCACCTGTAGCTTTATACTCACCTGTAGCTTTATACTCACCTGTAGTTTTATACTCACCTGTAGCTTTATACTTACCTGTAGCTTTATACTCCCCTGTCCCTTTATATTCACCTGTAACTTTATATTCACCTGTAGCTATATATTCACCTGTAGCTATATACTCACCTGTAGCTTTATATTCACCTGTAGCTTTATACTCACCTGTAGCTTTATACTCACCTGTAGCTTTATACTCCCTTGTCCCTTTATATTCACCTGTAGCTTTATACTCACCTGTAGCTTTATACTCACCTGTAGCTTTATATTCACCTGTAGCTTTATACTCCCCTGTAGCTTTATACTCCCCTGTCCCTTTATATTCACCTGTAGCTTTATACTCGCCTGTAGCTTTATACTCGCCTGTAGCTTTATAGTCCCCTGTCCCTTTATACTCACCTGTAGCTTTATATTCACCTGTAGCTTTATATTCACCTGTAGCTTTATACGCTTTATACTCACCTGTAGCTTTATATTCACCTGTAGCTTTATACTCCCCTGTCCCTTTATATTCACCTGTAGCTTTATACTCGCCTGTAGCTTTATAATTCATATGTAGCTTTGTATTCACCTGTAGCTTTATACTCCCCTGTCCCTTTATATTCACCTGTATATATACCTGGATATACACCTGGATATACTCACCTGTAGCTTTATATTCACCTGTAGCTTTATACGCTTTATACTCACCTGTAGCTTTATATTCACCTGTCCCTTTATACTCACCTGTAGCTTTATATTCACCTGTCCCTTTATATTCACCTGTAGCTTTATATTCACCTGTAGCTTTATACTCGCCTGTAGCTTTATAATTCATATGTAGCTTTATATTCACCTGTAGCTGTATACTCACCTGTAGCGGTATACTCACCTGTAGCTGTATACTCACCTGTAGCTTTATACTCACCTGTAGCTGTATACTCACCTGTAGCTGTATACTCGCCTGTAGCTTTATACTCACCTCTAACTTTATATTCACCTGTAGCTTTATAGTCCCCTGTCCCTTTATATTCACCTGTAGCTATATACTCACCTGTAGCTTTATAATTAATCTGTAGCTTTATAATTATTGTGTAGCTGTATACTCACCTGTAGCTTTATATTCACCTGTAGCTTTATATTAACCTGTAGCTTTATATTCACCTGTAGCTTTATACTCACCTGTAGCTTTATACTCACCTGTAGCTTTATACTCATCTGTAGCTATATACTCATCTGTAGCTTTATATTCACCTGTAGCTTTATACTCACCTGTAGCTTTATACTCATCTGTAGCTTTATACTCATCTGTAGCTATATACTCATCTGTAGCTTTATATTCACCTGTAGCTTTATATTCACCTGTAGCTTTATATTCACCTGTAGCTTTATATTCACCTATAGTTTTATACTCACCTGTAGCTTTATACTCACCTGTAGCTTTATATTCACCTGTAGCTGTATACTCACCTGTAGCTTTATATTTCATCTGTAGCTTTATAATTAATGTGTAGCTGTATACTCACCTGTAGCTGTATAATCACCTGTACCTTTATAATTAATGTGTAGCTGTATACTTACCTGTAGCTTTATACTTACCTGTTGCTGTATACTTACCTGTAGCTGTATAATCACTTGTAGCTGTATACTCACCTGTAGCTGTATACTCACCTGTACCTTTATAATTAATGTGTAGCTGTATACTCACCTGTAGCTGTATACTCACCTGTAGCTGTATACTCACCTGTAGCTTTATACTCACCTGTAGCTTTATACTCACCTGTAGCTTTATATTCACCTTTAGCTTTATACTCACCTTTAGCTGTATACTCACCTGTAGCTTTATATTCACCTGTAGCTTTATATTCACCTGTAGCTTTATACTCACCTGTAGCTTTATACGTACCTGTAGCTTTATATTCACCTGCGGAATCTGTTGGCGCTCTACAAATAACCGATAATAATAACAATAATAATAATAATAATAATAATAATAATAATAATAATAATAACCTGTACCTTTATACTTACCTGTACCTGTATACTCACCTATAGCTTTATACTCACCTGTAGCTGTATACTCACCTGTAGCTTTATACTCGCCTGTAGCTTTACCTGTAGCTGTATACTCACCTGCAGCTTTACCTGCAGCTTTATATTCACCTGCAGCTTTATACTCACCTGTGGATTTATACTCACCTGTAGCTTTATACTCACCTGTAGCTGTATACTCACCTGTAGGCTGTAGCTTTATACTCGCCTGTAGCTTTATTTTCACCTGTAGCTTTATACTCACCTGTAGCTGTATACTCACCTGTAGCTGTATACTCACCTGTAGCTGTATACTCACCTGTAGCTGTATACTAACCTGTAGCTGTATAATCACCTGTAGCTGTATACTCACCTGTAGCTTTATACTTACCTGTAGCTGTATACTCACCTGTAACTTTATAATTCATCTGTAGCTTTATACTCACATGTAGCTTTATATTCACCTGTAGCTTTATATTCACCTGTAGCTGTATACTCACCTGTAGCTGTATACTTACCTGTAGCTGTATACTCACCTGTAACTTTATAATTCATCTGTAGCTTTATACTCACATGTAGCTTTATATTCACCTGTAGCTGTATACTCACCTGTAGCTTTATAATTCATCTGTAGCTTTATATTCACCTGTAGCTTTATATTCACCTGTAGCTTTATACTCACCTGTAGCTTTATACTTACCTGTAGCTTTATACTTACCTGTAGCTTTATACGTACCTGTAGCTTTATACTTACCTGTAGCTTTATACTCACCTGTAGCTTTATGCTCACCTGTAGCTTTATATTCACCTGTAGCTTTATAATTCATCTGTAGCTTTATAATTCATCTGTAGCTTTATAATTCATCTGTAGCTTTATAATTCATCTGTAGCTTTATACTTACCTGTTGCTGTATACTCACCTGTAGCTTTATACTCACCTGTAGCTGTATACTCACCTGTAGCTTTATATTCACCTGCAGCTTTATATTCACCTGCAGCTTTATTCTCACCTGTAGCTATGTATACTCACCTGTAGCTGTATACTCACCTGTAGCTGTATACTCACCTGTAGCTTTATACTCACCTGTAGCTTTATTCTTACGGCAGCTGTATACTCACCTTTAGCTTTATACTCACTTGTAACTGTATACTTACCTGTAGCTTTATACTCACTTGTAGCTTTATACTCACCTGTAGCTGTATACTCACCTGTAGCTTTATACTCACTTGTAACTGTATACTTACCTGTAGCTTTATACTCACTTGTAGCTTTATACTCACCTGTAGCTGTATACTCACCTGTAGCTTTATACTCACCTGTAGCTTTATACTCACCTGTAGCTTTATACATACCTGCAGCTGTATACTCACCTTTAGCTTTATACTCACTTGTAGCTGTATACTCACCTGTAGCTGTATACTCACCTGTAGCTTTATAATTCATCTGTAGCTTTATTCTCACATGTAGCTTTATATTCACCTGTAGCTGTATACTCACTTGTCCCTTTATATTCACCTGTAGCTGTATACTCACCTGTAGCTGTATACTCACCTGTAGCTTTATACTCACCTGTAGCTTTATACTCACCTGTAGTTTTATACTCACCTGTAGCTTTATACTTACCTGTAGCTTTATACTCCCCTGTCCCTTTATATTCACCTGTAACTTTATATTCACCTGTAGCTATATATTCACCTGTAGCTATATACTCACCTGTAGCTTTATATTCACCTGTAGCTTTATACTCACCTGTAGCTTTATACTCACCTGTAGCTTTATACTCCCTTGTCCCTTTATATTCACCTGTAGCTTTATACTCACCTGTAGCTTTATACTCACCTGTAGCTTTATATTCACCTGTAGCTTTATACTCCCCTGTAGCTTTATACTCCCCTGTCCCTTTATATTCACCTGTAGCTTTATACTCGCCTGTAGCTTTATACTCGCCTGTAGCTTTATAGTCCCCTGTCCCTTTATACTCACCTGTAGCTTTATATTCACCTGTAGCTTTATATTCACCTGTAGCTTTATACGCTTTATACTCACCTGTAGCTTTATATTCACCTGTAGCTTTATACTCCCCTGTCCCTTTATATTCACCTGTAGCTTTATACTCGCCTGTAGCTTTATAATTCATATGTAGCTTTGTATTCACCTGTAGCTTTATACTCCCCTGTCCCTTTATATTCACCTGTATATATACCTGGATATACACCTGGATATACTCACCTGTAGCTTTATATTCACCTGTAGCTTTATACGCTTTATACTCACCTGTAGCTTTATATTCACCTGTCCCTTTATACTCACCTGTAGCTTTATATTCACCTGTCCCTTTATATTCACCTGTAGCTTTATATTCACCTGTAGCTTTATACTCGCCTGTAGCTTTATAATTCATATGTAGCTTTATATTCACCTGTAGCTGTATACTCACCTGTAGCGGTATACTCACCTGTAGCTGTATACTCACCTGTAGCTTTATACTCACCTGTAGCTGTATACTCACCTGTAGCTGTATACTCGCCTGTAGCTTTATACTCACCTCTAACTTTATATTCACCTGTAGCTTTATAGTCCCCTGTCCCTTTATATTCACCTGTAGCTATATACTCACCTGTAGCTTTATAATTAATCTGTAGCTTTATAATTATTGTGTAGCTGTATACTCACCTGTAGCTTTATATTCACCTGTAGCTTTATATTAACCTGTAGCTTTATATTCACCTGTAGCTTTATACTCACCTGTAGCTTTATACTCACCTGTAGCTTTATACTCATCTGTAGCTATATACTCATCTGTAGCTTTATATTCACCTGTAGCTTTATACTCACCTGTAGCTTTATACTCATCTGTAGCTTTATACTCATCTGTAGCTATATACTCATCTGTAGCTTTATATTCACCTGTAGCTTTATATTCACCTGTAGCTTTATATTCACCTGTAGCTTTATATTCACCTATAGTTTTATACTCACCTGTAGCTTTATACTCACCTGTAGCTTTATATTCACCTGTAGCTGTATACTCACCTGTAGCTTTATATTTCATCTGTAGCTTTATAATTAATGTGTAGCTGTATACTCACCTGTAGCTGTATAATCACCTGTACCTTTATAATTAATGTGTAGCTGTATACTTACCTGTAGCTTTATACTTACCTGTTGCTGTATACTTACCTGTAGCTGTATAATCACTTGTAGCTGTATACTCACCTGTAGCTGTATACTCACCTGTACCTTTATAATTAATGTGTAGCTGTATACTCACCTGTAGCTGTATACTCACCTGTAGCTGTATACTCACCTGTAGCTTTATACTCACCTGTAGCTTTATACTCACCTGTAGCTTTATATTCACCTTTAGCTTTATACTCACCTTTAGCTGTATACTCACCTGTAGCTTTATATTCACCTGTAGCTTTATATTCACCTGTAGCTTTATACTCACCTGTAGCTTTATACGTACCTGTAGCTTTATATTCACCTGCGGAATCTGTTGGCGCTCTACAAATAACCGATAATAATAACAATAATAATAATAATAATAATAATAATAATAATAATAATAATAACCTGTACCTTTATACTTACCTGTACCTGTATACTCACCTATAGCTTTATACTCACCTGTAGCTGTATACTCACCTGTAGCTTTATACTCGCCTGTAGCTTTACCTGTAGCTGTATACTCACCTGCAGCTTTACCTGCAGCTTTATATTCACCTGCAGCTTTATACTCACCTGTGGATTTATACTCACCTGTAGCTTTATACTCACCTGTAGCTGTATACTCACCTGTAGGCTGTAGCTTTATACTCGCCTGTAGCTTTATTTTCACCTGTAGCTTTATACTCACCTGTAGCTGTATACTCACCTGTAGCTGTATACTCACCTGTAGCTGTATACTCACCTGTAGCTGTATACTAACCTGTAGCTGTATAATCACCTGTAGCTGTATACTCACCTGTAGCTTTATACTTACCTGTAGCTGTATACTCACCTGTAACTTTATAATTCATCTGTAGCTTTATACTCACATGTAGCTTTATATTCACCTGTAGCTTTATATTCACCTGTAGCTGTATACTCACCTGTAGCTGTATACTTACCTGTAGCTGTATACTCACCTGTAACTTTATAATTCATCTGTAGCTTTATACTCACATGTAGCTTTATATTCACCTGTAGCTGTATACTCACCTGTAGCTTTATAATTCATCTGTAGCTTTATATTCACCTGTAGCTTTATATTCACCTGTAGCTTTATACTCACCTGTAGCTTTATACTTACCTGTAGCTTTATACTTACCTGTAGCTTTATACGTACCTGTAGCTTTATACTTACCTGTAGCTTTATACTCACCTGTAGCTTTATGCTCACCTGTAGCTTTATATTCACCTGTAGCTTTATAATTCATCTGTAGCTTTATAATTCATCTGTAGCTTTATAATTCATCTGTAGCTTTATAATTCATCTGTAGCTATATACTCACATGTAGCTTTATAATTCATATGTAGATTTATAATCACTTGCAGTAATATACTCACCTGTAGCTTTATATTCACCTGTAGCTGTATACTCACCTGTAGCTGTATGCTCACCTGTAGCTTTATATTCACCTGTAGCTGTATACTCACCTGTAGCTTTATATTCACCTGTAGCTGTATACTCACCTGTAGCTTTATATTCACCTGTAGCTGTATACTCACCTGTAGCTTTATAATTCATCTGTAGTTTTATATTCACTTGTAGTAATATACTCAACTGTAGCTTTATACTCACCTGTAGCTGTATTCTTACCTGTAGCTGTATTCTTACCTGTAGCTGTATTCTTACCTGTAGCTGTATTCTTACCTGTAGCTGTATTCTTACCTGTAGCTGTATACTTACCTGTAGCTTTATACTTACCTGTAGCTTTATACTTACCTGTAGCTTTATACTTACCTGTAGCTTCATACTCACCTGTAGCTTTGTACATACCTGTTGATATGCTTAAGGGATATTTCCCTATCAGACCAATCCTGGCTAGTAATCTTACTATCCCACCATCAGTGACAAGATAAGGAAATATCCCAGAATAAAAGAAGAAATAATAAATGAGTATGCAGTCCAATACTAACAGTAGAGATTAGAAAAACAGGGAAGTTGTCCCAGATAGGGAGGTAGGCACCAGGTAGACAGTCCAATCCTTCATGGTACCAAAGGGTAATGCAGAGAGTGGTGAATAAAGTAAAGTCCAGCAACAGGCAGGCAATCCAAGGAGTCAGCAGTTCAGGTTTTAAAACAGGAGAGTGGTCAGAGACAAGCGCCAGAGGGAGCACTCAGCTGCAATCAGGACCGGCATCAAAGAGACCTGGCGTGCGGCGATGACATCATCGCTGAGCACCAGAAGCAACTGCCGCATCCACGGAACCGGAGCTGTATGTTTACCTGCAGCTGTATACTCACCTGTAGCTTTATGTTTATCTGTGTCATGGGACCAGGGTGCCTCCTTACCTGTTCGCTGGTGAGTAATGTGGAGGGCGCCGTCGCAAGTTTATCCTCTCACGTGACTGCGCCTGGTGTTACATTTGCGCCTGTTTGTGTGCACTCATGTGCACAGGTGCGCTTTAGCGTGCTCTTTAGCGTGCTCATGTGTGCGTGTGCCTGGGTGCGCATGTGCACGGATGACGTTGCAGGTGCTTTCCATCAGCCAGGGGAATATTTGTGACATGCCTCTCTCTTCCTTCTTATTGGGTACTAAGTATCTAATGCTGTCGTTGTCTTGGATAAGGGGGCGTTCCTGGGCCCTGTTAGGTTTAATTTCCTGTCTGAGCCTTGGCTTGTTGCTGATTTATTTTGCCAATTTATCTGCATAACTAAGCATTGTATTTTCTCTGTTCCTATTCCCTTTCCTCTGATATTGGATTTCCTGGTTTTGACCCTGGGCCTGACTCCCGTTTATGATACTTTCTGCCTGGACAGACATATTATCCTGACTATGCCTTTTTGGATCTTCTTTGTCTGTACCTTGCTTTGGACTTGTGTGCTTCTTGCCATAGGGTTTCTCCTCCTGCACACAGGGTAGCCGTGCTCTCTGACATAATAATAATAATAATAATAATAATAATAATAATAATAATAATAATAATAATAACTCAGCCTATCATGGAATCCGCTCATGGAATCCGCAAGAGCAGCTGACATTGTAGCGTCCCTTTCCCAACAGTTGGCGGTTATGACGCAAACTCTTCAGGACTTACAAACCAGTCATGAATCACTGTTACTTTTAGGATAGAGGTATGAATCAGCGCTTATTTCTACCAGCCAAGTACAAAAATGGTCCCTCTCACAGAGACCAAGGGAAATTTGAATGTTGGGAGAGACTGTCTCTCCCATGAATCACTGTTACAGCAAGTGAGAATTCAGGAACAATGCACTACTGTTGCTCCTTCCGGATCCCCACCTCCTAGGTATGAGGTTCTTGCAAGTGAACCAGCAATTGCTTTACCCGAAAAATTTGCTGGTGATCGCAAGACAAACCGAGCTTTCATCACTTCCTGTGAATTTTTATATTTTTTTAAACCCTGCACTTAGGCCCCAATTATATTAAGGTGCGCACTGCAATTTTGTTACTCACGGGCCCTCCTCAAACTTGGGTACATCAACTCCTGCACAGTGACCATCCAGCTCTCAATACCTGGGAATCATTTGTCACTGCTATGAATGTCCTATATGATGATCCTCTATGCTCTGCTACTGCTCGTGGTACCTTACGTTCTTTGCGACAGGGAAGGAGACCAGTGGAGGACTACATTACTGAGTTCAGGGAGGTGGCATCTGACACCGCAGTTTACAATGTGGCTCTCATTGATCAGTTTCGCATCAGTCTTTCTGACCAACTTAAAAATGAACTTGCCCAGATTGGGGTTCCTGCTAACCTAGAAGAATTAATCTTAGCAGTGACTCAATTGGATTGCCGCTTTCGTGAAAGGAGGCAGGAGAGACAGAATGTCATGCTACCATTGCCTAGACAATCAGACTACTATCCTCTCCCGATTCCTGTAATGTCACCTACTGCTGAAACTACTGATGTAGCAGAACCTATGCAGATTGGGCTGGTTCGTGGACCTCTATCTGCAGTAGAAAGAGCCAGAAGACGGAATCTCCATCTTTGTCTATACTGTGCCAAGCCTGGTCATGTTTTAAAAGACTGTCCCATTTGACCAGTAACTGGTATGTTAGCAGCCCAGGCTACCTGTCTTAATTTGCCCATTTACAATTCCACTTCTCACCTTGTCATTTCTGTTTTCCTGCAGCTGCAGGAGCATGCCACTGAACTTTCTGCTATCATAGATTCTGGTGCCAGCAGCTGTTTTTTGGATGTCAACCTAGCCTCCTAATTACGCATTCCTATTCGACAGAAGAAATAACCTTCACTGCTTCATATGGTGGATGGCAGTACTTTAAAGACCGGTCCAGTTACCCAAGAATCATACCCAATGGTTCTCCGTATTGGAACCCAGCTTCAGGAGATTGTCGTCTGGGATATTGTTCCGTCACCTTTATTTCCTGTCATTTTGGGTATTACATGGCTATGCAAACATAACCCACAGATCAACTGTATTACCGGACAACTATCATTTAAGTCTCTTCACTGTTCATCTGATTGTCTACTTCCTAATATCAAACCCACTACCCTCTTGGTTACTACTACTGAAACATTTCTACCCCTTAAGTACCACAACTTTTCTGATGTTTTTGAGAAGGGAGACAAAGTTTTACGACCCCACAGGGTATATGACTGCACGATCGATCTCCTCCCAGGGGGCCCCACTTCCTCATGGTTGACTTTATAACCTCTACAAGCCTGAAACTAAAGTATTAAAAGAATACATTGAGGAGAGTTTGGCCAAGGGGTTCATACGCCCTTCTACGTCACCCATGGGTGCTTGCATCTTTTTTGTGGGGAAAAAAGACGGTGGTCTTTGGCCTTGTGTGGATTACCATGGCCTTAACGATATCACAATTAAAAACCACTACCCACTTCCTCTTATTTTTGAGATACTGGATAGGGTGAAAGATGCCCAGTACTTCACCAAGATTGATCTTAGGGGTGCATACAATCTCATTCGTGTTAAGAAAGGGCATGAATGGAAGACAGCTTTTCATTCCAGATATGGACATTTCGAGTATCTTGTAATGCCATTTGAGCTTTTCAATTAGCCTGCCACATTCCAGTGTTTCAGCAACAATGTCTTCCAAGACCTTCTCGATACCTTCCTGGTCGTTTTATCTGGACGACATATTGATATTTTCTAAAATGCTTTCTGAACATGAGAAACACGTGAAAATTGCCCTACAGTGTCTCCGATTCCACAAATTATACTCTAAACTTGAGAAAAGCATGTTTGAAGTCTCATCCATTGAATTTTTTGTATATGTTCTTTCACCTGGACAAGTTAAGATGGATCCAAAAAAGATTAAGGCCATTCTCGAGTGGCCTGTACCTCAAAATAAACGTATGGCTCAGTAATTCATTGGCTTTGCCAATTTCTACCAGAGATTTATTAGGAACTTCTCCTCTATCTGTGCTCCTATTACTGCACTTACCAAGAATCACACCACGTTCAAATGGAATACTGCAGCTCAAAATGCCTTTCTTCATCTTAAATCTCTCTTTACTCAAGCACCAATTCTGGCACAACCAAATACCTCATCTCCATTCTACCTTGAAACAGATGCCTCCGAGGTAGCCATTGGTGAAGTCCTCTCTCAAAAGACAGAACCTCCTATATCCTTCATTTTGCGTAAACTCAACTGTGCGGAGAGAAATTGCAATGTAGGAGAGCAAGAACTATTGGCCATTAAAAATGTTCTTGAAGAATGGAGACACCTACTGGAGGGCACCATCCATCCCTTGGTGGTAAATACCGATCATAAAAACTTGGAGTACCTCCGCACTGCCAAAAGGTTGAAACCTAGCCAAACTACATGGGCCCTCTTCTTTTCCCGTTTTGATCTACTTATCACATATCGTCCTGGATAAAAAAATGGATAGGCAGACGCTTTAATGTGTATGTATGCCTCTGAAACAGAATCTGTATCCTATAATCAAGAGACTATCATTCTCCAGCATATTTTCTGGCTTCCCATCAGTCTCTCATCGAGGAGATTCGACAAGCCAGTACTACTGTACCCACCGAAGCAGCTCATCTACCCATGGCCTTCGTAACCACCAACAATGTTTATATGTCCCTGCTAGCCATCGTTTACCCATAATGCAAAACCATCATGAAAACTCTATAGCCAGATATAGAGGAATTCACAACACAATTGAACTTATTCAACATCACTTTTGGTGGCCTTCTCTACCTTCTGATGTGCGATCTTTCGTCAACTCTTGTACAGTCTGTGCCCAAAATAAACAATCCACCGCAAAACCTACCGGACTGTTACAACCCTTAACTGTGCTAAACCATCCTTGGCGAGTTATTAGTATGGACTTTATAGTCGAGTTACCTCTGTCCCATGGCCACAACACTATCATGGTCATAGTTGACCGTTGTACGAAATTGACACATTTTATTCCTGTGGCTGGATTACCTACTGCTCAACGTACCGCCAAGCTCTTCATTCAGCATATATTTTGTCTTCATGGATTCCCAACAACTATAGCAGTGCTTTTCAAACTGTGCCGTGACACACTAGTGTGTAGGTGTGTCCCTGCTTCAACAAAAATATTTGGAATTTAACATTTTTTTTTTTGGTTTCTGTCTGCATGCTATGCATATCACGTGGTTGACACGTGATTGATACCTAGTGGGTCACAGATCATCTTAACCTATTGGCGCAGCTCAGTGGGAAATGAAACTATTCCCATTGGTGGCTTTGACAGCACAATGGCTCCTGACTGCACGTGTAGTCTCCTCAATCAGCTCATGACTGCATGTGTAGTCAGTGAGTGGGACCAGCAGTGTGTTTGAAGCGCAGGCAGTAGTCAGACTCGCATAGCTCTATGGGTGGCAGCTTAAACGCTGAGCTGCAGTCAGAAGTCAAAGGTTTTATGTTTTTTTGCAGCTAGCTCCCAGTAGTGCATTGCTGCTCCTGCTCTTGATATATGGATAGGAAGTGGAAGCTTAAAAATGATTGATGATGAAATGTGAGTGTCTTTATCTAATATTCCACCAAATATTCAGAAACTGTGTTCATCCCATCAACCTCATACATCCCATTAAAATAGTAAGTAGCTATTGGTGTTATTAATTCTTTCACATACTTACTGTTACTTGTAAATACATTTTGTTATTATATAATTTATGTATGTGTCCGTATCTCTTAAAACAAGTTAGTTTAACCTCCTGTTTGCTAGTACAACTGAATTACTGTGTTGCAAAATTATGTAGGTCTAAAAAGTGTGTCACCAACATGAAAAGTTTGGAAAGCTCTGAACTATAGTCTCAGATAGAGGATCTCAGTTTACCTCTCGCTTCTGGACTTACTTCTGTCGCAGTCTACATATCACTTGTAATCTATCCTCCGCTTATCATCCTCAGATAAATGGGCAAACTGAACGGACCAATCAGACACTCGAGCATTATCTTCGCTGCTATTCCTCTCATCTACAGGATGATTGGGTAGACCATTTATCACTTGCTGAATACGCATACAATAATCAAAAACATTCATCTCCGTCTGGGGCCCCTTCTATGTGAATTATGAGTACCATTTTCCATCCTTTCCTTACCTTCCTTCTCATATCCCTGTGCCTGATGTGTCCCACTGATTATGCAACCTTAGAGCTATGCTTCGCAGCCTTCATCAACAACTTACCACTTTTCAACAGCAATAAAAGACTCAGGCACAAGTGCAAACCACCTCCTACATACAAAATAGGTGACAAAGTTTAGTTGGCTACCAGACATCTTTGTTTGACCTGTCCTACCAAAAAACTTGGACCTCATTTTATTGGTCCTTTTCCCATTGACAAAGTAATCAACAATGTCGCTGTTAAGCTGAAACTTCTAGACTCTCTTAGAATACATCCTGTCTTTTATGTATCTCTGGTGAAATCCTTTTCTGCTAATCCTTTCCCAGGTTGGGTGGCAGCTCCTCCTCCTCCTCCTATTCTGGAGAATAACGATGAAGAGTGCGAAGTCCAAGACATTCTAGACTCTTGTAGGAGATGGGATCGTCTAAAATAGCTTGTAATTCAGGCTTGGCACAAAATACTAAAAAAACTACATATTTCCCATAAATTCTCTAAATATCTGACTATAGCAGGTAACCCTAATTTCACCCCGGCGTTAAACTCTAAAACTTTAAAAAGCTGGGCACAAAGGGGACTAATATATCTAGGAATGTTAAGAGACAGTGGTACTGGAGCATGCCGATCAATGCAGGACCTAATCCAAGAATTTGGAATCCCCAATAAGGACTTTTTTTCCCCCTTTTTCCAGACTTGGCACTTCCTACAGGTTCTCCTTCAGGACCTGCGGGATGAGCCGACACTGGAAATTGTGGAACCTGCGATAATTCTTTTTAAAGCAGGGAAATATAACATATCTACACTATATAAAATAGTTATGCATTGGAAAGGAAACAATAATGTAAAAAAAATTGCATAATGGTGGAAGGTCCCGATCGAAACAATACATAAAAGCTACAGGTTGGCGGACGCATCAACACTCTCCACTCCATGGAGAGAATCCCATACGGAAATTATTAATCATATATATATTACACCCTGCATTAAAGCATTATGGGATAATGCAGGCACCTTGTGCCCCAAATGCACACTATTTAAAGCAGATCTAAAACATTGCTTCTGGGACTGCCCTAAGGTTAAGAAATGTTGGCACAAGATTAATTATTGGTGTAATAGAATTAACAATATCCAGTATCAATTTAAAGAGGAACACATCTTTTTCTTTATAGATGCCTACAAAGAAGGCCTACATAAAAACACCTTACATTTAAACACTGTAATAATGGCACGCAGGTTATTGATTCTAAAATATTAGAAATCCTCTAAAGCCCCTAATTTGACAGAATTTAGGCATAAACTTAAAAACCAACTTATAATGGAACAGATGGATACCTCAATAAATTCTGAGGCACAAATTAAACGCCTTTTGACCAAATGGGGGAATGTAATTATTAGTTTTCCTAAAGAAATCCAATTGTTGGTAATCCTACCTTTTCGAGGCACAGAGACTCTAGAACTGGCTATAGTAAACAAAGAATTGCCAGAGTTATAGGTAGATTAACATTGGATTGTTTACAGTGGGGGAGGAGGTAGGAAGTGGAGTGTGGCTATTTCGTTTTCTTTCTTTTTTTTCCAGTATAAAATGTGAAAATTCTAATACATTTTCTGATCAAGAATTTAGGATAAACAATTAGTGAACACAGTGTGATTCACAGTGTGATTATATGTATTATTATACGAGTGACTATAAGCCGTTTCGTTGGACGTGGTCCCCTTGTTTGTGTTATCACATTTTGAAGTCTGAAGACTGTGTGTATATATATATATATATATATATGTGTTTTGTTCCTCCTTTCTTCTTTGTATTTTTTTTTGCAGCGTTCCTGGGAACCTGTTGGCAATCTCCATGCTGCTGCCAAGGTGCGTGCCTTCCATTAGAGACATCTTGACAGGCCTTCCCAGCTTTGCGTCTGGAGGCCATTCCTTGGTGGGGGGCTCTGTCATGGGACTAGGGGTACCATGGATGCCTCCTTACCTGTTCGCCGGTGGTTAAGGCAGAGGGCACCGTCGCAGGTTTCTCCTCGACCGAGACTGCACCTGGTTTTACGTTTGCACCTGTTTGTGCACGCTTATGTGCGTCTTGGCGTGAGCGTGCGCGCGCATGTGCGCGGATGACATTGCAGGTGCTTTCCATCAGCTAGGGGAATCTTTGTGACATGCCTCTCTCTGCCTTCTCATTGGGTACTAGGTATTTGATGCTGTCTTGGATACGAGGACGTTCCTGGGCCCTGTTAGGTTTAAATTCCAGTCTGAGCCCTGGCTTGTTGCTGAGTTAATTTGCCAGTTTATCTGCATAACTAAGCGTTGTATTTTCTCTGTTCCTATTCCCTTTCCTCTGATATTGGATTTCCTGGTTTTGACCCCGGGCCTGACTCCCATTTATGATACTTGCTGCCTGGACCGACTTATATTATCCTGACTATGCCTTTTTGGATCTTCTTTGTCTGTACCTTGCTTTGGATTTGTGTGCTTCTTGTGATAGGGTTTCTCCTCCTGCACACAGGGTAGCTCTGCTCCCTGACAATCTGTAGCTGTATACTCACCTGTAGCTTTATACTCACCTGTAGCTTTATACTCACCTGTAGCTTTACACTTACCTGTAACTTTATACTTATCTGTAGCTGTATACTCACCCAGGGGCATATTATGGCCTAGGCCAACAAGGCCGGTGCCTAGGGCAGCAGATTTGGGAGGGGCACATCTGTCCTATCCTCTCTCTAAAAGCCTGCACACAGTACAGTGAGCGATAAAGTGCAGGCGTTTACAAAGAAGACAAGGCACATGCACTGATTAAGGTCGCTCTTTACAGGCAGTGCTCCTTTAAACAGTTGCTTCATTTAGAGCCACCGGCAATTTTGCAGTGGAAGCATTCTTGGTGAGAAACTTTACCGGGGATATGCTTCCAGGTGAGGATGGAGGAGAAGACCTTGTACTGATATGCTGCCTCCCCTTATCAGATGTGTTGGGTCTGCGAGCGCAGTGCTTATTGCAGGTCTTACAGCTAACAGACTAGATGCGTCTGTGCACTGCTTAGATCAGCTTGTGATGTCTAATCATAAACTCTCAGTGCTAATGTATGTTAGCTACTAATAGCTTTCTCTGCATTCATGCGATGTCTAATCATAAACTCTTAGTGCTAATGTATATTGGCTACTAATAGCTAGCTTTCTCTGCATTCATGTGATGTCTAGTCATAAACTCTCAGTGCTAATGTATGTTAGCTACTAATAGCTTTCTCTGCATTCATGTGATGTCTAGTCATAAACTCTCAGTGCTAATGTATGTTAGCTACTAATAGCTTTCTCTGCATTCATGTGATGTCTAGTCATAAACTCTCAGTGCTAATGTATGTTAGCTACTAATAGCTTTCTCTGCATTCATGTGATGTCTAATCATAAACTCTCAGTGCTAATGTATGTTAGCTACTAATAGCTTTCTCCCTTTAGCTTTATACTCACCTGTAGATTTATACTCCCCTTTAGCTTTATACTTACCTGTAGCTGTATACTTACCTGTAGCTTTATACTTACCTGTAGCTTTATACTTACCTGTAGCTTTATACTTACATGTAGCTGTATACTCACCTGTAGCTGTATACTCACCTGCATCTTTATACTCACCTGTAGCTGTATACTCACCTGCATCTTTATACTCACCTGTAGCTGTATACTTACCTGTAGCTTTATACTTACCTGTAGCTTTATACTTACATGTAGCTGTATACTCACCTGTAGCTGTATACTCACCTGCATCTTTATACTCACCTGTAGCTGTATACTCACCTGTAGCTGTATACTCACTTGTAGCTTTATACTCACCTGTAGCTTTATACTTACCTGTAATGTATACTCCCCTTTAGCTTTATACTCACCTATAGCTTTATACTCACCTGTAGCTTTATACTCGCCTGTAGCTTTATACTCACCTGTAGCTTTATACTCACCTGTAGCTTTATACTCGCCTGTAGCTTTATACTCGCCTGTAGCTTTATACTCAACTGTAGCTTTATATTTACCTGTAGCTTTATATTTACCTGTAGCTTTATATTCACCTGTAGCTTTATACTCACCTGTAGCTGTTTACTCACCTGTAGCTTTATACTCACCTGTAGCTGTATTCTCACCTGTAGCTGTATTCTCACCTGTAGCTGTATTCTCACCTGTAGCTGTATACTCACCTGTAGCTGTATACTTACCTGTAGCTGTATACTCACCTGTAGCTGTATACTCACCTGTAGCTGTTTACTCACCTGTAGCTGTTTACTCACCTGTAGCTGTTTACTCACCTGTAGCTTTATACTCACCTGTAGCTTTATATTCACATGTAGCTGTATTCTCACCTGTAGCTTTGTATTCACCTGTAGCTTTATATTCACCTGTAGCTGTATACTCACCTGTAGCTTTATACTAACCTGTAGCTGTATACTCACCTGTAGCTGTATACTCACCTGTAGCTGTATACTCACCTGTAGCTTTATACTCACCTGTAGCTTTATACTTACATGTAGCTTTATACTCACCTGTAGCTTTATACTTACATGTAGCTGTATACTCACCTGTAGCTGTATACTCACCTGTAGCTGTATACTCACCTGTATCTTTATACTCACCTGTAGCTGTATACTCACTTGTAGCTTTATACTTACCTGCAGCTGTATACTCACCTGTAGCTTTATACTTACCTGTAATGTATACTCACCTTTAGCTTTATACTCACCTGTAGCTTTATACTCACCTGTAGCTTTATACTCACCTGTAGCTTTATACTCGCCTGTAGCTTTATACTCGCCTGTAGCTTTATATTTACCTGTAGCTTTATATTTACCTGTAGCTTTATATTCACCTGTAGCTTTATACTCACCTGTAGCTTTATACTCACCTGTAGCTTTATACTCACCTGTAGCTGTATACTCACCTGTAGCTGTTTACTCACCTGTAGCTTTATACTCACCTGTAGCTTTATAATCACCTGTAGCTTTATACTTACCTGTAGCTGTATACTCACCTGTAGCTGTATACTCACCTGTATCTTTATACTCACCTGTAGCTGTATACTCACTTGTAGCTTTATACTTACCTGCAGCTGTATACTCACCTGTAGCTTTATACTTACCTGTAATGTATACTCCCCTTTAGCTTTATACTCACCTGTAGCTTTATACTCGCCTGTAGCTTTATACTCGCCTGTAGCTTTATACTCGCCTGTAGCTTTATACTCAACTGTAGCTTTATATTTACCTGTAGCTTTATACTTACCTGTAGCTGTATACTCACCTGTAGCTGTATACTCACCTGTAGCTTTATACTCACCTGTAGCTTTATACTTACATGTAGCTGTATACTCACCTGTAGCTGTATACTCACCTGTAGCTTTATACTCACCTGTAGCTTTCTACTCACCTGTAGCTTTATACTTACATGTAGCTTTATACTCACCTGTAGCTTTATACTTACATGTAGCTTTATACTCACCTGTAGCTTTATACTCACCTGTAGCTTTATACTCACCTGCAGCTCTATACTCACCTGTAGCTTTATACTTACCTGTAGCTGTATGCTCGCATGTAGCTGTATACTCACCTTTAGCTTTATACTTACCAAATGGATTAAGCAGTTGGATAAATTGCACCTCAAGGGGTTAAATAGGGACTATGATATTAACCCCTTATTGTAATTTTTGTAACGATTTATATGATGTTTCATGTAATTGTTGTTATTCGTGTAGTAGCAATTGATCTTCCTCAGTATAATTCTGAGCCTTTTCCTTGCAAAAATGATCAGAGATAAATTGTTAATTGGGAATTGTTGAAAAAATGTGCATTGTGACTTTCCCCCTACCCCGCAGGTTTGGGATTGGCCAAGGTTTTGTTGGTGTGGGATTAAATGTATGATGCCCCGAAATGTAGCTTTTATGAGCAGCTTCTTACTTTTGCAATATATATATATTTAGAGAGAGAGATGTATATATATATACTGTATTTATAATGTTTTGTGAAGATGCAGATCTCCAACTGTGTTACCTTTAACCCCTTAATGACCACAGCACTTTTCCATTTTCTGTCCATTTGGGACCAAGGCTATTTTTACATTTTTGCGGTGTTTGTGTTTAGCTGTAATTTTCCTCTTACTCATTTACTGTACCCACATATATTATATACCGTTTTTCTCGCCATTAAATGGACTTTCCAAAGATACCATTATTTTCATCATATCTTATAATTTACTTTAAAAAAAATTATAAAATATGAGAAAAAAAATGGAAAAAAACACACTTTTTCTAACTTTGACCCCCAAAATCTGTTATACATCTGCAACCACCAAAAAACACCCATGCTAAATAGTTTCTAAATTTTGTCCTGAGTTTAGAAATACCCAATGTTTACATGTTCTTTGCTTTTTTTGTAAGTTATAGGGCCATAAATACAAGTAGCACTTTGCTATTTCCAAACCATTTTTTTTTCAAGATTAGCGCTAGTTACATTAGAACACTAATATCTTTCAGGAATCCCTGAATATCTATTGACATGTATATATTTTTTTTTTAGTAAACATCCCAAAGTATTTATCTAGGTCAATTTTGGTATATTTCATGCCACCATTTCACCGCCAAATGCGATCAAATACAAAAAATCGTTCACTTTTTCACAAATTTTTTCACAAACTTTTGGTTTCTCACTGAAATTATTTACAAACAGCTTGTGCAATTATGGCATAAATGATTGTAAATTTTTCTTTGGGATCCCCTTTGTTCAGAAATAGCAGACATATATGGCTTTGGTGTTGCTTTTTGGTAATTAGAAGGATGCTAAATGCCACTGTGCACCACACGTGTATTATGCCCAGCAGTAAAGGGGTTAATTAGGGAGCATGTAGGGAGCTTTTTGGGGTAATTTTAGCTTTAGTGTAGTGTAGTAGACAACCCCAAGTAATGATCTAGGCCCATTTTGGTATATTTCATGCCACCATTTCACCGCCAATTGCGATCAAATTTAAAAAAAAGTTAAATTTTTCACAATTTTAGGTTTCTCACTGAAATCATTTACAAACAGCTTGTGCAATTATGGCACAAATTGTTCTAAATGCTTCTCTGGGATCCCCTTTGTTCAGAAATAGCAGACATATATGGCTTTGGCGTTGCTTTTTGGTACTTAGAAGGCCGCTAAATGCCGCTGCGCATCACACGTGTATTATAGCTAGCAGTGAAGGGGTTAATTAGGAAGTTTGTAGGGAGCTTGCAGGGTTAATTTTAGCTTTAGTGTAGAGATCAGCCTCCCACCTGACACATCAGACCCCCTGATCCCTCCCAAACAGCTCCCTTCCCTCCCCCACCCCACAATTGTCCCCGCCATCTTAAGTACTGGCAGCAACTCTGCCAGTACTAAAATAAAATATATATTTAGGCTTTTTGGTTTTTTTTTTAAAGCATATTTACATATGCTGCTGTGTAGGAGCCCCCCTTAGCCCCCAACCTGGCTGATCCCCCACCAAACAGCTGTCTAACCCTCCCCCTCTGCCTTAATGGCCGCCATCTTGGGTACTGGCAGCTGTCTGCCAGTACCCAGTTTATAAAAAAAAAGTGTTGCTTTTTCATTTTTTCCCCATTTTCTGTAGTGTAGCTCCCCTACCCACCAAAGAACAAACCCCCACCCCCTCCTAGATACCTTTACTGTTGTTTTTCTTTTTTTTAATAAACAGCTGTACCTGAAACTTTTCTGTAGTGTAGCGGTTCCCACCCGCTCCCGCCCCGTGCACGCGCCCGCCCGCCACCCCGCGTGCACGTGCGCGCGCCTGTGCGCGCCCCCATCGCCCCCGCCCCCGATCCCGCCCCCCTCTACATTACCCGGCCCATCGATGGCCGCCCACCCGCCTCCCAAATCAGCTCCCACCCACCAACGTTACCGGCCACCGATGTCCGGTGCAGAGAGGGCCACAGAGTGGCTCTCTCTGCACCGGATGGCCATTTAAGGTTATTGCAGGATGCCTCCATATCGAGGCATCACTGCAATAACCGGAAAGCAGCTGGAAGCGAGCAGGATCGCTTTCAGCTGCTTTCCACACCGAGGACGTGCAGGGTACGTCCTCAAGCATTAACTGCCTTTTTTCTGAGGACGTACCCTGCACGTCCTCGGTCGTTAAGGGGTTAAAATGAACAGCTTTTAAATAGTTTCAAAATAAGTAGCAGACACTGGGACCATGAAATTCAACACAACTGAATTTCATTTTAGGAGCTTTAAGCTCTGACATTTGCATGTAGTAAAAAGTAGATCTGTTTATCCTAAAAATGTTGCAAACATTTATGCAGAGTGACTACTATTTGTATCAACCAAAAAATACTGATCAGTAAGAGGAATCAAGTGTAATACAGTGCAATAAATGCCCAAAAAATACAACTGGGTAAAAAACTAGGTAAGAGAGAAAATGACCATTATTCAATTAAAATGTACTACAAATTAGTATTTAGGTTTAGGAACAGTTGTTTCAGTAGCGCTGAAGTGCGCAAGTGATCCAGAGCTGAATTTGGCTAGTGATTGGTGGCTATGTGTATACGTTACCCTTGATTGGCTCAGCAACTGTGTTCAGCCCAAGATCAGTAGTTTGTTGTATTTACTAGTAATCCTGATCAACAACTGTTATTCCATTAGTGCTGAAATAATTTCTATCACTTTCAATTTTTCCTCAGCCGTCGTATTTAAATGTTTTGTGTTTCTGTTCAGTGATAGACAAGTTTGTGTAAAATTGACAGCTGAATTACACATCAAATTTCAAAGACAATAAAACATTTATAACGAAAAAAACAAGTGTTTGGCTGTTATTGTAATTCAGAATTATTGTCCAACCCCAGGTACAGGAGGCCACAGCATCTCCCTCCAGTGTTTTTATCTGATTCCCGTGTATTGGAATAGTATTTTGTCTCTTTAGACATGTGTGTCCCCATATGCTGGGTATTTAATGTTAAACATGTGTGTCCCCATATGCTTGGTATTTAATGTTAAACATGTGTGTCCCCCATATGCTGGGTATTTAATGTTAAACATGTGTGTCCCCATATGCTGGGTATTTAATGTTAAACATGTGTGTCCCCCATATGCCTGGTATTTAATATTAAACATGTGTCCCCCCCATATGCCTGGTATTTAATGTTAAACATGTGTGTCCCCATATGCTGGGTATTTAATGTTAAACGTGTGTGTCCCCCATATGCTGGGTATTTAATTTTAAACATGTTTGTCCCCATATGCTGAGTATTTAATGTTAAACATGTGTGTCCCCATATGCTGGGTATTTAATGTTAAACATGTGTGTCCCCTATATGCCTGGTATTTAATGTTAAACATGTGTGTCCCCCATATGCCTGGTATTTAATGTTAACCATGTGTGTCCCCCATATGCTGGGTATTTAATGTTAACCATGTGTGTCCCCCATATGCTGGGTATTTAATGTTTAACATGTGTCCCCCCCATATGCTGGGTATTTAATGTTAAACATGTGTGTCCCCATATGCTGGGTATTTAATGTTAAACATGTGTGTCCCCATATGCTGGGTATTTAATGTTAAACATGTGTCCCCCCCATATGCTGGGTATTTAATGTTAACCATGTGTGTCCCCCATATGCTGGGTATTTAATGTTTAACATGTGTGTCCCCATATGCTGGGTATTTAATGTTAAACATGTGTGTCCCCCATATGCTGGGTATTTAATGTTAAACATGTCCCCCCCCCCCCCCATATGCTGGGTATTTAATGTTAAACATGTGTGTCCCCATATGCTGGGTATTTAATGTTAAACATGTGTGTCCCCATATGCTGGGTATTTAATGTTAAACATGTGTGTCCCCCATATGCTGGGTATTTAATGTTAAACATGTGTGTCCCCATATGCTGGGTATTTAATGTTAAACATGTGTGTCCCCATATGCTGGGTATTTAATGTTAAACATGTGTGTCCCCCATATGCCTGGTATTTAATATTAAACATGTGTCCCCCCCATATGCCTGGTATTTAATGTTAAACATGTGTGTCCCCATATGCTGGGTATTTAATGTTAAACGTGTGTGTCCCCCATATGCTGGGTATTTAATTTTAAACATGTTTGTCCCCATATGCTGAGTATTTAATGTTAAACATGTGTGTCCCCATATGCTGGGTATTTAATGTTAAACATGTGTGTCCCCTATATGCCTGGTATTTAATGTTAAACATGTGTGTCCCCCATATGCCTGGTATTTAATGTTAACCATGTGTGTCCCCCATATGCTGGGTATTTAATGTTAACCATGTGTGTCCCCCATATGCTGGGTATTTAATGTTTAACATGTGTCCCCCCCATATGCTGGGTATTTAATGTTAAACATGTGTGTCCCCATATGCTGGGTATTTAATGTTAAACATGTGTGTCCCCATATGCTGGGTATTTAATGTTAAACATGTGTGTCCCCCATATGCTGGGTATTTAATGTTAAACATGTCCCCCCCCCCCCCATATGCTGGGTATTTAATGTTAAACATGTGTGTCCCCATATGCTGGGTATTTAATGTTAAACATGTGTGTCCCCATATGCTGGGTATTTAATGTTAAACATGTGTGTCCCCCATATGCTGGGTATTTAATGTTAAACATGTGTGTCCCCCATATGCTGGGTATTTAATGTTAAACATGTGTGTCCCCATATGCTGGGTATTTAATGTTAAACATGTCCCCCCCCCCATATGCTGGGTATTTAATGTTAAACATGTGTGTCCCCATATGCTGGGTATTTAATGTTAAACATGTATGTCCCCCATATGCTGGGTATTTAATGTTAACCATGTCCCCCCCCCCATATGCTGGGTATTTAATGTTTAACATGTGTGTCCCCATATGCTGGGTATTTAATGTTAAACATGTGTGTCCCCCATATGCTGGGTATTTAATGTTTAACATGTGTGTCCCCATATGCTGGGTATTTAATGTTTAACATGTGTGTCCCCATATGCTGGGTATTTAATGTTTAACATGTGTGTCCCCATATGCTGGGTATTTAATGTTAAACATGTGTGTCCCCCATATGCTGGGTATTTAATGTTAAACATGTGTGTCCCCCATATGCTGGGTATTTAATGTTAAACATGTGTGTCCCCATATGCTGGGTATTTAATGTTAAACATGTGTGTCCCCATATGCTGGGTATTTAATGTTAAACATGTGTGTCCCCATATGCTGGGTATTTAATGTTAAACATGTGTGTCCCCATATGCTGGGTATTTAATGTTAAACATGTGTGTCCCCATATGCTGGGTATTTAATGTTAAACATGTATGTCCCCCATATGCTGGGTATTTAATGTTAACCATGTCCCCCCCCCCATATGCTGGGTATTTAATGTTTAACATGTGTGTCCCCATATGCTGGGTATTTAATGTTAAACATGTGTGTCCCCCATATGCTGGGTATTTAATGTTTAACATGTGTGTCCCCATATGCTGGGTATTTAATGTTTAACATGTGTGTCCCCATATGCTGGGTATTTAATGTTTAACATGTGTGTCCCCATATGCTGGGTATTTAATGTTAAACATGTGTGTCCCCCATATGCTGGGTATTTAATGTTAAACATGTGTGTCCCCCATATGCTGGGTATTTAATGTTAAACATGTGTGTCCCCCATATGCTGGGTATTTAATGTTAAACATGTGTGTCCCCATATGCTGGGTATTTAATGTTAAACATGTGTGTCCCCATATGCTGGGTATTTAATGTTAAACATGTGTGTCCCCATATGCTGGGTATTTAATGTTAAACATGTGTGTCCCCATATGCTGGGTATTTAATGTTAAACATGTGTGTCCCCATATGCTGGGTATTTAATGTTTAACATGTGTGTCCCCATATGCTGGGTATTTAATGTTTAACATGTGTGTCCCCATATGCTGGGTATTTAATGTTTAACATGTGTGTCCCCCATATGCTGGGTATTTAATGTTAAACATGTGTGTCCCCCATATGCTGGGTATTTAATGTTAAACATGTGTGTCCCCATATGCTGGGTATTTAATGTTAAACATGTGTGTCCCCATATGCTGGGTATTTAATGTTAAACATGGAATAAAGATAGCTACACTCAGCGGATAATGAAAGAAGAACGGTGCTTGTTCAGTATTTCAGCGCCTTTCAAGGTGCAGTGTCTCTTTTAGCACACGAGGAGCTGATTACAAGTGGAGCACAATCAAATGTTGTAATTATAAGTAGTGAGTTAAGTGTTATGCTATATCCCGCTGTAAATGTTAGTTTGTTTTAAGACCTGGGGGCCGATTTAACATGCTGCAAATGCAGCAGTTTCTGCTGGAAACATAACTTAAGAAACAGCGGTCGTAAGACCGCTGCTCCTTAACTTATCTGCCACCTCTGAGGTGGCGGACAGCAATCATCCCAATCAGATACGATCGGGATGATTGACACCCTCTGCTAGTGGCCGATTGGCCGCAAATCTGCAGGGGGCGGCATTGCACAAGCATTTCACTAGAAATTCTTGTGCAATGTTACATGTTGACAGCATATGCTGTCAGCATTTAGCGTTGTCAGGAGGACATGATCTGCTACCGTGGATAATTTCCGCTCGCATCTTAATAAATCGGCCCCTTGACGTCAATCATTAGTATTAATAGTTTAATACAGAACTAGATGAAGATCTTTGCTACTTGCACACCTTCAGCTTAGTGCACTATCGGCTTAGTTCTTCAACTTTACCCAACACAAATTTTATTGTGCCTCCTCCCATAGAAGTCTATCACCTAGATTACGATTTTTGCGCTAAACAGAGTGTGAAACGAACGCAACAAAAGTTGCATTATTTCACTCTCCATAGCGATGCCATAGAATCCTATCAGCCAATCGGAATTCGAGGGATGCCATCTTGGATGACGTCATAAAGGAACCTTCATTCGGCCTTAGGACAGAAGAAGAGGATGGCTCCGGTCGGCTGGATAGAAGATAGCTCCACTCTGGAAGGATGAAGATAGAAGATGCCGCCTGGATGAAGATGTCTGCCAGTCCGGATGTACTCTTCTGCCCGGATAGGATGAAGACTTCTGCCGGTCCGGATGTCCTCTTCTGTCCCATCGGTGGCCAGCTGGCTGAAGACGGCTCAAGGTAGGGTGATCTTCAGGGGGGTAGTGTTAGGTTTTTTTAAGGGGGGATCAAGTGTGTTTTAGAGTAGGGGTGTGTGGGTGGTGGGTTGTAATGTTGGGGGGGGTTGTATTTTTTTTACAGGTGAAAGAGCTGATTACTTTGGGGCAATGCCATGCAAAAAGCCCTTTTAAGGGCAGGTAAAAGAGCTGATTACTTTTGTAATTTAGTAGGGTAGGGAATTTTACTATTTGGGGGGGGGGGGTATTTTATTAGGGCGCTTAGATTAGGTGTAATTAGATTAAAATTCTTGTACTTTTTGTAATTTTTTTTGTACTATAGTTTAGTTTATTTAATTGTATTTTAGTTTAGATAATTGTAGTTAATTTATTTTATTAATTTATTGATAGTGTAGTGTTAGGTGTAATTGTAACTTAGGTTAGGATATATTTTACAAGTAATTTTGTAATTATTTTAACTAGGTAGCTATTAAATAGTTATTAACTATTTAATAACTATTGTACCTGGTTAAGATAAATACAAAGTTGCCTGTAAAATAAATATAAATCCTAAAATAGCTACAATGTAACTATTAGTTATATTGTAGCTATATTAGGGTTTATTTTATAGGTAAGTATTTATTTTTAAATATTTACTTAGTTTTATTTAAATTATATTTAACTTAGGGGGTGTTAGGTTTAGGGTTTAATAACTTTATTATAGTAGCAGCGACGTTGGGGGCGGCAGATTAGGGGTTAATAATTGTATGTAGATGGCGGCGACGTTGGGGGGGCAGATTAAGGGTTAATAAAATTTATTATAGTGTTTGCGAGGCGGGAGTGCGGCGGTTTAGGGGTTAATACATTTATTATAGTGGTGGTGATGCCCAGTCGGCAGATTAGGGGTTAATAAGTGTAGTTAGGTTGCAGCGACATTGGGAGGGGGGGCAGATTAGGGGTTAATAAATATAATATAGGTTGCGGCGATGTTAGGGGCAGCAGATTAGGCGTTCATAGGGATAATGTAGGTGGCGGCGATGTCCGGTCGGCAGATTAGAGGTTAAATAATTTTATTATAGGGTTTTCGATGGGGGGGGGCTCGGTTTAGGGGTTCATATGTAGTTTATGGGTGTTAGTGTACTTTGTAGCACTGTAGTTAAGAGCTTTATGTCCGGCGTTAGCCCATAAAACTCTTAACCACTGACTTTTTTATGCGGTTGAAGTCTTGGAGGTAGAGGCTCTACCGCTCACTTCTTCCAAGACTCGTAATACCAGCGTTAGGCAAATCCCATTAAAAAGATAGGATACGCAATTGACGTAAGGGGATTTGCGGTAGCCTCGAGTCACGGAAGAAAAGTGAGCGGTAGACCTGTACCTGCCAGACTCGTAATACCAGCGTTAGATAAAAAGCAGCGTTAGGACCCCTTAATGCTGCTTTTTAAGGCTAATGCAGAACTCGTAATCTCGCCGTAAGTTTAACAAAAATAATTAACACTAAAATCACGAAAAATAAAAAACACTAAGATTAAAAAGTAAACGAAATGATCAAAAATAAAATCAAATTACACCTAATCTAATAGCCCTATCAAAATAAAAATAAACCCCCAAAATAAAAACACCCCCTAGCCTACAATAAACTACCAATAGCCCTTAAAAGGGCCTTTTGTAGGGCATTGTCCTAAAGAAATCAGCTCTTTTACCTGTAAAAAAAAATACAAAGTCCCCCCAACAGTAAAAACCCCCCAACCAACCCCCCAAAATAAAAAAAACCTTACTCTAAAAAAAACCTCAGCTACCCATTGCCCCTAAAGGGGCATTTGTATGGGTATTGCCCTTAAAAGGGCATTTAGCTCTTTTTCAAAGCCTAAAGCCCTAATCTAAACAAAAACTAACACTAACCACAGAAGATCTACTCATGGTTTCTGAAGTCCTGACATCCATCTACATCCAGGCGGTGAAGTCTTCATCCAGGCAGTGAGATCTTCATCCATCCCGGGGGCGTCTTCTATCTTCATCCCAACAGTCGCTGCAGTACACTGAAGTTGAATGCAAAGTAGCCGTAACAAAATGGCATACCTTGCATTCCTATTGGCTGATTTGAGTCTTTAAATTCAAATCAGCCAATAGAATGAGAGCTTCTGAAATCCTATTGGATGTTCAAAACAGCCAATATAATGAGAGCTACTGAAATCCTATTGACTGATTTGAACTCTAGGTGTATATGTGCTATCCAACATATAGATGTTAGCTTGCCCTAGACTATCACTAATGCAGTAAAAAAATAACTTTGGACTTGTAATAGATCCAATATTTTTGCTTTCCACTATTTTTAGGCTTATTTTTTCAGAGGAGAAATATCTCGTAGTATATTAGTCTGATTCTTATCTAAAATACAGTCCAATCTTGAATACGAGGCATTTCCCCTCTGAACAAGGGAATGCAGCAAACTTCATATATATGTTTCAGCCTCTTTAGGCATCATCAGTAATATGGACTTCTTGTTCACATGCCTAGATGGATGTGACTGCACCTCACTAATGAGACCCAAAATGTACATCTGAGGATTGTGGCTTTAACTTGTTCATACAAAAATTCCCTTTTATTTCAGGACTGGACTGTCTTTTACCATATAACCAGACTGATGTACTACACGATATGTCTCGTTTGTAAAAGGCATCATGAGCTAAAAGAACCTTGAGTGGTGCTAGTTTACTGAATAAGCACTAATTTTTTTTATTCTCAGCTGAGTATGTCTATATATTTTCCTTATTGGTGTAAAATGTTATATCGAACTATTTGGCCGTGATTGTTCTACTCATTTTCAACATTTGCTTACCCGTGTGACTTACGTTTGCTCTCTGCAATTGCTCAAACCTAGACTGTCTGAAAGGATCCAATGTATGTGTTCCTGATTCTGTCTATATGTAGATGTATGCTCCTTGTGCAATATACAACCCTATTTTATCAAAGAAGTGCACCTTTGACATTTGTTCATAAATAAATCTATATCTTCTCGTATCAAAAATTCTAAAATCTTTTCCTCATTAATGAGTGCAAAAATTAATATTTGCAAAAGGTAAAAAACAGAGGCGCCACCATGGCCTAGTACCACCAACACAGTATATATAGAAATAAAGGTAGATGTGAATACTCACAAACAGGGCGCACCCAAATGGTGCTAGTGGAGCAGGCTGGAGCTTCACAGTAGTCCAGCTCACTGATTATCCTCAGCCTTGAAACAATCAGAGTTCCTTGGAAGGACTTATGGTCAAGAGCCTAGGAGAGCAGAGAAGGCAAACCAACATGGCCCAATATCGTTTGGACAAGAGAAAGTGTAACCAAATGATACTTACAGAATATTAGGCACCAGCAGGTGCAATCTCAGCAGACTGGGACCAAACAGTCGCCCAGTAGACTACACAATAGGCAATCCTCAGCAGCCAACAGAAAAAAGTGTAGTATTCACACAGAGTGATAAACCACAGCAGCAAGTGTATAGATAAAAAAAATTAAACTTTAATAACAAAACAACGCGTTTCTCAGCCTCCTGTGGGCTGTTTCTTCAGGCTATAACATACAAAATTAAAAATACACTTGCTATTTAACAAAAAAAAATGATAAAAACTCTATGATTGGACAACCAATTAAGGTACAAACCTGTGTGTATTAGCAATAAATGAGTTGGTATGGTGACAGCAGTAAACAAATACAGAGCAGGGGATGTTCAACATTCAAGTAATTATCAGAATAAAAACTTGGCATGGCAGCCACATAAAAACACAATGTATATAATTTTATCTAATATGACAGTCATATTATAAAATTATAAAGAATTATAAAAAAACACATACATCTCTCCCTACAACCCCCCTAACACAAAAACACATGATAAAAATGCATGATAAAATAAATCATTTGCTGTATTACATTTTATACATGTAATATATATATTTATTTGCATCATTATACATTAAATATATGGAGATAAAACGATGATTTATGTTGGGAACCCTTTCTTTATTTAGACCAGCTACCGGATATGTTATCTAATGACATCGGCTCTACATTTTGAATTACCTCTCTTGCTCTCTTGAGCGCTCATATGGATGCCGATTGTATAAATCTCTTTTTCTTATTTAATCCTTTTTAACAATGGTTTAGATTAAGTTTTATGCACATTTAATAATTGATTGTAAAATAAAGATTGTGTGAGATGAGCTATAAAATAGACATTGCTTGTCAAAAACAACAGTGTGTAACTAGCTCAGCTGCGATTGATATACGTCATGGACCGCTGAGGGAAAGTCGTCCAATGTTAGAACTTGCATCAAAGGGGAGTGTGTCAGTCCTCCGATCCATAAACGTCAGGCTTCTCCCCAATCGGAGAAGCCTCCACTAGCACCATTTGGGTGCGCCCTGTTTGTGAGTATTCACATCTACCTGTATTTCTATATATACTGTGTTGGTAGTACTAGGCCATGGTGGCGCCTCTGTTTTTTACCTTTTCCAGATTTTGAGTACCAGGATAGCCGTCCTTTGACAGAGTGCTGCCTCGACATTGGGATCATCTTGTCTTATTGGTTATATGGACTTTTATTGTGTTGTATATATTTTTTTAAAACATTACTGATTTTCATGTTATAGGTTTAGAGTTTTTGTTGTATTATATCATATATACAGACCAGTTTTTTGCATATTATTATGTTTACTAGTTTTAGTTTTTGTTTTTAAGGAGGAGCCCCCTAAGGGCGTGGTGTGTATTGCACGCACCACTCTCTATACTTTTTTCAAAAATTAATATTTTACTTTGTATTAATTTGAAAAGGTTGGACTGTTAATTATATATTACCTTGCCCACTTAAATGAATACTTTGTAGGATAAAGTTAATAATATATTTGCACTACAAATTATCTGAAAGAATAATTATCTTTCAACAGGGTTCTGAGAGGCTCATTGTGTTATGAGACAATATCTGGATTGTAGCAATAGGCTTTATAATTTGTCTCTGGATAACCACAGAGTTTAATAACGGAACTGCCATTGCTACATAGTATTATATTATGTGTTATGCATTCATGGATTATATTTATATTTACTAGTAAAATCATTTGACTGTACCTTGATTTGTTACATTCTGGTTATATTTTGTTACTTTTATAAATATCAGAAGAAATGTGGGTTATATTTAATAGGTCTGGTGAGCATTATTATTACCTTAAACACTAAGGGCCATATGACAAGTGGAACGGTATTTAACGCTCCTGCTTCGGCCCTAACTCCGCTAGAAGTAAGCTTTTTGCGCATGTCGGGTAGAGCTCATATTATAAGTTGAAAGTAAAAAGCTTTCACTTGCACGCTAACTTGATCTGCGCAAAAAGCCAAAATTAGGATTTCTCCAACATAGGTGTGTCCGGTCCACGGCGTCATCCTTACTTGTGGGATATTCTCTTCCCCAACAGGAAATGGCAAAGAGCCCAGCAAAGCTGGTCACATGATCCCTCCTAGGCTCCGCCTACCCCAGTCATTCTCTTTGCCGTTGTACAGGCAACATCTCCACGGAGATGGCTTAGAGTTTTTTAGTGTTTAACTGTAGTTTTTATTATTCAATCAAGAGTTTGTTATTTTAAAATAGTGCTGGTATGTACTATTTACTCTGAAACAGAAAAGAGATGAAGATTTCTGTTTGTATGAGGAAAATGATTTTAGCAACCGTTACTAAAATCCATGGCTGTTCCACACAGGACTGTTGAGAGGAATTAACTTCAGTTGGGGGAACAGTGAGCAGTCTTTTGCTGCTTGAGGTATGACACATTCTAACAAGACGATGTAATGCTGGAAGCTGTCATTTTCCCTATGGGATCCGGTAAGCCATTTTTATTCAGACAGTAAATAAGGGCTTCACAAGGGTTTATTAAGACTGTAGACATTTTCTGGGCTAAATCGATCATATTTACACATATTTAGCCTTGAGGAATCATTTAATCTGGGTATTTTTTGTAAAATAATATCGGCAGGCACTGTTTTAGACACTTTATTCTATAGGGGCTTTCCCTAATCATAGTCAGAGCCTCATTTTCGCGCCGTTATGGCGCACTTGTTTTTGAGAACAGCATGGCATGCAGCTGCATGTGTGTGGAGCTCTGATACATAGAAAAGTCTTTCTGAAGGCATCATTTGGTATCGTATTCCCCTTTGGGCTTGGTTGGGTCTCAGCAAAGCAGATTCCAGGGACTGTAAAGGGGTTAAATATAAAAACGGCTCCGGTTCCGTTATTTTAAGGGTTAAAGCTTCCAAATTTGGTGTGCAATACTTGACCTTTTATGTCGCTAATTTACGGCTCCTAACACAAATATTACAATGACATACTCTTAAATAAAATTACCCATAAATAAGACCACAGACTTAGCATTGGTATAAATTGGCCGCAGCTCCTTTATTAATAAATAACCATATAAAACTTTAATAACTCAATAAATAACAGTGCAAATAAATTGTAAACACATTACACATAACAGCGGTGCTAGACCTAAATATATATTTATCTGGCCGTCACTCCATCCACTGGACCCAACCGTGCAACTTGATTGAGCCCGTTATCAATAATCAACATAAGTCTCTAAAGAACCCCTTGCCCTTAGAGACCCCATCTTGAATAACCCCCAAAGGGATGCAAATACCACATGAACAATTTGGCCATAAATTACTGTAAATGTAAGGGCTAGCACCCCCGCCTACCAACTGCGACAATCACACAAGAAAAAACAATCCCAGCAAACATAAAAAACAGGGACGGGCGGGAGGGAGATGCTTCACCAACGTTTACTAACAACAACTGCTGGCTTTCCCGCTCAACCGCAAGGCTTTATCACCTTGCAGCTCCTCCCCCACTTCCTCTCAACCTCAGCCTACATTGTGCTCCGCGGTCAAAGCTCCCTCCAGCTAAGCTTTGCACCGCTTACAGGAGCCACTTGACCTTTTATGTCGCTAATTTACGGCTCCTAACACAAATATTACAATGACATACTCTTAAATAAAATTACCCATAAATAAGACCACAGACTTAGCATTGGTATAAATTGGCCGCAGCTCCTTTATTAATAAATAACCATATAAAACTTTAATAACTCAATAAATAACAGTGCAAATAAATTGTAAACACATTACACATAACAGCGGTGCTAGACCTAAATATATATTTATCTGGCCGTCACTCCATCCACTGGACCCAACCGTGCAACTTGATTGAGCCCGTTATCAATAATCAACATAAGTCTCTAAAGAACCCCTTGCCCTTAGAGACCCCATCTTGAATAACCCCCAAAGGGATGCAAATACCACATGAACAATTTGGCCATAAATTACTGTAAATGTAAGGGCTAGCACCCCCGCCACCGACTGGCCTGACACCTTCAGTCCAGTCCCGCCAACCCCACCAAAGAACCAACCGCCTCTTTAAAATCGAGCAAGAACAACTGCAGCCCAAAATCATTAAGATGCACTCCATCAGGTAAATAAAATTCGCCCTGACCAACCTCAGCTAAGTCTGGATGATGAACCACCGAGCCCCCAAGTCTCCTGACAAATGACCCCATCAACTTATTAACTTTGCGCCTGCTTTTATCAAGGCGCACTGGGTCCCAAGCCGCCCTCCAAACCATCCTAGGTAAAATGTCCGACCATACAATTCTCATCTTAGGGAATAACTCCACAAGCCTTCCAATGTCCCTCTTCATGCTTCTCACCAATTCCCTCTGAGGCAGAAAACCAAGATCATTGCCCCCCGCGTGGATCAACAACACCGTTGGATGCTGGTAGCGTCTGCAATAATCCACCACTAGCGGCAACAACCTGTCCCAACGTAGCCCCCTGACACCAAACCATTTGACCTCACATCTCGACTTAGGGATACCCAACTGCAATCCATCCACTTTGGCTGCAGCCGCTCTTCGAGCCCAATAAATGAAAGAATGGCCAACAAGCCACAAACGATCGACACCTAAAACACAAAGAAGAGAATAACAACACCACCAGCCTAAACTCCTAAATCAGGGCGAACATACCGGCGATAGCGGGCGGAACACCACCGGCCAATGCCTTTAACCACTGAATCAGATAAACCCCTCACCGAAGCCTCAGTTGCCGCCCCTATGCGGAAGGAATGTGACCCAAAATCCCTGCTATTAAAACCCAACCTGCACAATGATTTGTTAAGAACCGCCCGAAATTGGAATTGCGACAACGGCCTACCATCAACATGAACCAACAACGAACCCCCCATAACCGGACGTACCTGAAAATACTCAAACAAACATCGCCAAGGACACACTTCCAGACCACTCGGAAAAAGGACCACCGTTCTGCCCTTACCCAGCTGGTCAGTCTTACTCCTCCTCAAAAATATCTCCACCTTGTAATCAAACAACGCCACATCCGAAAAAGCCAAACCCCCCATAGAAACCAAATTCTTACTAACCAACTCCGAAATACGAAAGGCTCCAAAGAAAGCCAGAACAAACGCCACCCTAAACAAACACACCTCAAAATCAGACAAACACACCAAAGGTAACACCATATACACCTGCTGCAACAGCGAAAAAGTAATAGGTCGCCTATGGTCAGGGAAGGGACCACCCAACCCTTTCTTCAAGCCCTTCAGCACCTGACGAACACAAAAACCTTTGGTAATATCTCCCAGACCCAAGAGTTTGAAGCGGAAAGCCAATGCCGCCAAACGCCTGTCCATAGCGGAATGTGACAACTGAGAAACACCCCATTCCCACATCCAGTCAAGCAACGCACCAGTACCATCAACCTCCCCTTCACGTAAACCCTGGGACAACAACCTATTCTCCCACTCCAACCACACTCTTGAATAAGCTGCCCAAGTACCTGGTGCCAATGAGTTCTTCACCAGTCCAGCCAGTCCTCCACCCCAAGTCGCCACAAGAAACTCGGACACGGGCATCCCTCCTCGTCTGCATGTGGTACCAATTCCCGGAAACGCTGCCACTGAAACCGAGAGAGGGAGTCTGCTATTGAATTACAGACACCAGGAATATGTTTGGCCTTCAGGCAAACATTCATTCGCAAACATTTCAGGACAAGCAAACGCAACAATCTCAACACAGGCAGAGACGTAGCCGTCAGTGTATTCAATGCATACACAACTCCCATATTGTCGGAAGAAAAAACAACGGCCCGATTCCTCAACTCTCCCTCCCAGACAAACAGGGCAACCACAATAGGGAACAACTCCAGAAACACCAAATTCTTCACCAGACCCAAGGAAAACCATTCCTCGGGCCACCGAGCTGCACACCATCTGCCCAGGAAATAAGCACCGAAACCACAACCACCGGCCGAATCTGTCACCAAACCCAGCTCCTCATTAGAGACCCTCACTGCCTGAATTAACGCTGAGCCATTAAAACCTAACAGAAATTGTCTCCAAACCCTCAAATCATCCTTAAGCTCCCTGGAAAGCCGAACCAAATGATGCGGCTTATTCACACCAGCCGTAGCTAAAGATAATCTCCTACAGAAAACCCTCCCCATAGGAATAATTCGACACGCGAAATTCAGCTTTCCCACCAGGGATTGCACCTCTCGAAGCGTAACCTTCTTCAATAACAACGAACGGTCAATGACCTCCACCAAATCAGAAACCTTATCCCTAGGCAATCTACATTCCTTGGCCACAGAGTCAATGGTAATGCCCAAAAACTCAAGGGATGTCACCGGCCCCTCAGACTTTTCAAACGCAATGGGCACACCGAAATCGGCCGCAACCTGATAACAGACATCCCGTAAGAGTATACAATCCTCTGAACCCGCCGGACCCACAAACAAAAAATCGTCAAGATAATGCACCAATGACGAAAGGCCCGCCCGTTCAGAAACAACCCACTCCAGAAAAGTGCTAAACTGCTCAAACAGCGAGCAGGATATGGAACACCCCATGGGCAAACACAAATCCACATAGTAGGCACCATCCACGCAACAACCCAACAGATGCTGCGAAGTCGGGTGCACAGGTAGCAGTCTGAAAGCTGCCTCAATGTCTACTTTAGCCAGTAAAGCAGCGGCACCAGCTTCCCTGACTAGGTTAACCGCTTGGTCAAACGACGCGTACTTAACAGACGACAACTCCTGAGGAATGCCATCATTAACAGATCCCCCTTTTGGAAATGATAAATGATGAATGAGCCTGAATTTACCAGGCTCCTTCTTAGGAACCACCCCAAGAGGTGATATCCGCAAATCAACCAAAGGAGGGAGATCAAACGGGCCCGCCATTCTACCTAACTCAACCTCCTTCATTAGTTTTTCAACGACTACCCCAGGCCACAAACGAGCCGACTTTAAGTTACCCCTAAAAACCCCACAACCCCCTTGTGATGGAATCACAAAGCCAAATTGAAAACCGTGAAAAAGCAACGCCGCCTTATCAAAACAACCCTTCCGCCTAGCGTACAGGGCGAGCCAAGGCTCCATCGCGGCGAGTCTCACCGGGGTCGCCCCCTTTGTCAGACGCGTCCCCAACCCCGCTTGGTTTACCCTTACGGAAACACTTCGCATAGGAATGTGCACCCCCACACCCTGAACACTCGTGTTTAAACTTGCACGCAGCTCCCCACTTGCAAAACTTTTCATTATAGGCAAAGCAACAACCTTTTCTGACCGTGGCAGGGGATCCCCCGATGGAGGCGCCACCGGCTCCTGATCGAAAGGACTGGGAAGATCTTAGAGGCGTCATGATTTTTAGCCACAACCCCATGTCACGGTCGTCCCACCGCATTTCCGGCTTAACTGACAAGCGCTGCCTGAACTGCTCGTCGTATGACCACCAAGCCATACCCCCATACGTCCGCTGAGCAGAAGACACCTCATCAAGATAACAAAAAAGCGCTGCACCCTGGTCAGGAAATTTACTCGCAAACACATTAGCATATATCAAAAATGCCTGAGACCAGTTAGAAAATGTTTTCGGCAACTTCCGATATCTCTTTTTCCTCTCCTCCTCCTCTTTCTTGGCCACGTCTTTCTTAGAGTCCTCCGGGATCTCGAAAGACTGCTCAAGCGGGAGAAGAGAGAAAAATTCAATAAATTCCCTCTTATATATCTTTTCCTTCACCTCAGAGGTCAAGTGCATCCCCAACGGCCCGATTGAGCAGAGACACGACCGAGACATTGCTGTATCAGCCACCCTCAACTCAGCTCCCTCACCCTGCCTCGAGACCAGCCCGGAAGACCCCACTATAGGCCCGGCAGTCTGCGCCACCACCGCGCCACCACCCCCTGAGACACCAGGGACCGCCACACTGCAGTCCTCCACCCTCTCCACAACTGATACACCCGCCGACCTGTCAACAGGGACCCACGCCCTCTCTACTCCAACCCTTTGCGCAGGGCCAACTCCTTCCAATTTAGCTAACAACACTTTCAATCCCTCCACTACACTCCCTGTCACTGAGTCACAATCCACACTCCTAACACCACACAATGTAACATCACTCCCCCCCACATTCAACAACCCTTTCTCACCTGCTGAAGTGCTCTCCGTAGTCCTGATGCCTGAAGGACCGCTGAAAGTTGCCTGGAGCCCGCTGCTGCGTTGCCCCGTAATCTCTCGACCACCTCCAGTAGAAGTGACAGCTGGCCGTCCCTGTTGTGCCAACTGCCGTGGTTGATCCTGAAAAACAGTAGAACGTGAATACATATCCAGGGGAGGAAAAGGTCTGCTACCCCTTCCCCCTCTTTGCCGGCTGTTACTCCGAGCCGTACCAACTCCCCTACCCCTCTTGGGAGCTCCCCCACCCTCACTACCAGGCCAATCAACGTCCACCACAGGCCGTCTTCTTGACCCCTCCCTATGTACAACTCCCCGTCCTCCTGGCCTATGTGGCCGACCCCTGGCACCTATACCCCCTTGAGTGGCCGCCGTATACACCCGGGCCCCACTCTGTTCCCTTGCCAGCTCTGAAACCCCGCCCGAGACACCACACCTCACCTCCTTATGCCCAACAGGCCGCACATCCTGCTGTGGACCGTCATCAGGCTCCAAACGAATAGAATCCGTCCAGGAGCCGTGCAAGCCAGAGAAATCCTCCTCAAGGCCGTCGAAGACATCCTCCCTCAAAGATGGGCCAGGTTGAGGCCCTGGCCGTCGTTCAGATGGGCTATGCTCTGGAAGAGAAAAGCTAACATGTGAGCCACACACCCCAACCTCCTCCCTGAACCTGGCCGTACCCCCTCCCCCCACAGCATGGTGAACAGACACAGGCCTAGGACCCACAGAAACCCTCTCAGCTGACCCCCCAAAACGGCTAACATTCCTACTGGAGGACCCAGGGGAGGGAGGAACACACTCCTCATCAGAGGAGTTTAAAAATAAGTCCATCTCCCCAGGGCCCAGCTCCAACTCCTCACATTCCTCCCCAGACCCATACTCCAGATCAACAAGCCCCCCCCCTTGTGGCCTCACTGCCCAACTCACATCACCCCCACTAAACTGGCTAGGACACCTAGGACTAAGCTGGAGAGAACCCAGGCCTAACTCACTCTGCCTGACCTTGGGACCACCAACCACCAATGCTGTCGTGGCCTGTCCCTCCTCTCCCTCACTACCACTGCTCACTGCTACCCCACTACCAGGAACCAGGGAGCCACCCTGTCCGTCACGGCACCTCCCAGAAGGCCCCTCTCCCCCCAGATCAGGCCCTGCCAGGCCGTGAGCCACCTTACCCCTACCTCCAGATTTAGTGGCCAGGCCAGCAACGGACCTCCGCTCCGGATCACTGCCGCTCACACCGGGTGATGACGTCATCGGCACTGGACCCACACCCGCCGGACCCGCCAATACCGCTGCCTCCGCACTCCTCCTAACCGGAACCGGACCGGATCTCCTTGTCGACGACGCCCTCCTGCTGACCTCAGGGCTGAGACGCGATGGAGGCCTGGATTGCCTGGTGGACCTCTTCCTGGGAACCGACCGCTCCTGCACCGCCACAGCCTCTACCGGAGCCCCCAGCAATGCTTGGACCTGCTCAGATAGCCAGGTAGGTCCCTTCGATTCTGCAGCCTCCTTCAGCCGCCGGAACAAGCCTTCCATATCAGCCATAACGCAGGCTGAGCGAGAAAGCCAACAGCTGCAGATGCTTCACCAACGTTTACTAACAACAACTGCTGGCTTTCCCGCTCAACCGCAAGGCTTTATCACCTTGCAGCTCCTCCCCCACTTCCTCTCAACCTCAGCCTACATTGTGCTCCGCGGTCAAAGCTCCCTCCAGCTAAGCTTTGCACCGCTTACAGGAGCCACTTTTAAGGCTTTAAGACACTGTGGTGAAATTTTGGTGAATTTTGAACAATTCCTTCATACTTTTTCGCAATTGCAGTAATAAAGTGTGTTCAGTTTAAAATTTAAAGTGACAGTAACGGTTTTATTTTAAAACGTTTTTTGTGCTTTGTTATCAAGTTTATGCCTGTTTAACATGTCTGAACTACCAGATAGATTGTGTTCTGACTGTGGGGAAGCCAAGGTTCCTTCTCATTTAAATAGATGTGATTTATGTCATAAAAAATTTAGTAAAAATGATGCCCAAGATGATTCCTCAAGTGAGGGGAGTAAGCATGGTACTGCATCATCCCCTCCTTCGTCTACACCAGTCTTGCCCATACAGGAGGCCCCTAGTACATCTAGCGCGCCAATACTCCTTACTATGCAACAATTAACGGCTGTAATGGATAATTCTATCAAAAATATTTTAGCCAATATGCCCACTTATCAGCGAAAGCGCGACTGCTCTGTTTTAGAAAATACTGAAGAGCATGAGGACGCTGATGATATTGTTTCTGAAGGGCCCCTACACCAGTCTGAGGGGGCCAGGGAGGTTTTGTCTGAGGGAGAAATTTCAGATTCAGGAAAAATTTCTCAACAAGCTGAACCTGATGTGATTACTTTTAAATTTAAGTTGGAACATCTCCGCGCTCTACTTAAGGAGGTGTTATCCAATTTGGATGATTGTGATTATCTGGTCATTCCAGAAACACTATGTAAAATGGACAAGTTCCTAGAGGCCCCGGGGCCCCCCGAAGCTTTTCCTATATCCAAGCGGGTGGCGTACATTGTTAATAAAGAATGGGACAGGCCCGGTATACCTTTCGTACCTCCCCCCATATTTAAAAAATTGTTTCCTATAGTCGACCCCAGAAAGGACTTATGGCAGACAGTCCCCAAGGTCGAGGGGGCGGTTTCTACTCTAAACAAGCGCGCCACTATACCCATAGAAGATAGTTGTGCTTTCCAAGATCCTATGGATAAAAAATTAGAAGGTTTGCTAAAAAAGATGTTTGTTCAGCAAGGTTACCTTCTACAACCAATTGCATGCATTGTCCCTGTCACTACAGCCGCGTGTTTCTGGTTCGATGAGCTAGAAAAGGCGATTATTAGTAATTCTTCTTCTTATGAGGAGATTATGGACAGAATTCGTGCTCTTAAATTGGCTAATTCTTTCACCCTAGACGCCACCTTGCAATTGGCTAGGTTAGCGGCGAAAAATTCTGGGTTTGCTATTGTGGCGCGCAGAGCGCTTTGGTTAAAATCTTGGTCAGCGGATGCGTCTTCCAAGAACAAATTGCTTGACATTCCTTTCAAGGGGAAAACACTGTTTGGCCCTGACTTGAAAGAGATTATCTCTGATATCACTGGGGGCAAGGGCCACGCCCTTCCTCAGGATAGGTCTTTCAAGGCCAAAAATAAACCTAATTTTCGTCCCTTTCGCAGAAACGGACCAGCCCCAAGTGCTACGTCCTCTAAGCAGGAGGGTAATACTTCTCAAGCCAATCCAGCCTGGAGACCTATGCAAGGCTGGAACAAAGGAAAGCAGGCCAAGAAACCTGCCACTGCTCCCAAGACAGCATGAGATGCGGGCCCCCGATCCGGGACCGGATTTGGTGGGGGGCAGACTCTCTCTCTTCACTCAGGCTTGGGCAAGAGATGTTCTGGATCCTTGGGCGCTAGAAATAGTCTCCCAAGGTTATCTTCTGGAAGTGATTCATCCTGTTCCATTAAGAGAACGAGGGATGGGGTTCTACTCCAATCTGTTCGTAGTTCCCAAAAAAAGAGGGAACGTTCAGACCAATCTTAGATCTCAAGATCCTAAACAAGTTTCTCAAGGTTCCATCGTCCAAAATGGAAACCATTCGAACAATCCTTCCATCCAGGAAGGTCAATTCTTGACCACGGTGGATTTAAAGGATGCGTATCTACATATTCCTGTCCACAAGGAACATCATCGGTTCCTAAGGTTCGCATTCCTGGACAAGCATTACCAGTTCGTGGCGCTTCCTTTCGGATTAGCCACTGCTCCAAGGATTTTCTCAAAGGTACTAGGGTCCCTGCTGGCGGTGCTAAGACCAAGGGGCATTGCTGTAGTACCTTACTTGGACGACATTCTGATTCAAGCGTCGTCCCTTCCTCAAGCAAAGGCTCACACGGACATAGTCCTGGCCTTTCTCAGATCTCACGGATGGAAAGTGAACGTGGAAAAGAGTTCTCTATCTCCGTCGACAAGAGTTCCCTTCTTGGGAACAATAATAGACTCCTTAGAAATGAGGATTTTTCTGACAGAGACCAGAAAAACAAAACTTCTAAACTCTTGTCGGATACTTCATTCCGTTCCTCTTCCTTCCATAGAGCAGTGCATGGAAGTGATAGGTTTGATGGTAGCGGCAATGGACATAGTTCCTTTTGCGCGCATTCATCTAAGACCATTACAACTGTGTATGCTCAGTCAGTGGAATGGGGACTATACAGACTTGTCTCCGAAGATACAAGTAAATCAGAGGACCAGAGACTCACTCCGTTGGTGGCTGTCCCTGGACAACCTGTCACAAGGGGTGACCTCCCGCAGACCAGAGTGGGTCATTGTCACGACCGACGCCAGTCTGATGGGCTGGGGCGCGGTCTGGGGATCCCTGAAAGCTCAGGGTCTTTGGTCTCGGGAAGAATCTCTTCTACCGATAAATATTCTGGAACTGAGAGCGATATTCAATGCTCTCAAGGCTTGGCCTCAGCTAGCGAGGGCCAAGTTCATACGGTTTCAATCAGACAACATGACGACTGTTGCGTACATCAACCATCAGGGGGGAACAAGGAGTTCCCTGGCGATGGAAGAAGTGACCAGAATCATTCAATGGGCGGAGACTCGCTCCTGCCACCTGTCTGCAATCCACATCCCAGGAGTGGAAAATTGGGAAGCGGATTTTCTGAGTCGTCAGACATTGCATCCGGGGGAGTGGGAACTCCCTCCGGAAATCTTTGCCCAAATCACTCAACTGTGGGGCATTCCAGACATGGATCTGATGGCCTCTCGTCAGAACTTCAAGGTTCCTTGCTACGGGTCCAGATCCAGGGATCCCAAGGCGACTCTAGTAGATGCACTAGTAGCACCTTGGACCTTCAAACTAGCCTATGTATTCCCGCCGTTTCCTCTCATCCCCAGGCTGGTAGCCAGGATCAATCAGGAGAGGGCGTCGGTGATCTTGATAGCTCCTGCGTGGCCACGCAGGACTTGGTATGCAGATCTGGTGAATATGTCATCGGCTCCACCATGGAAGCTACCTTTGAGACGAGACCTTCTTGTTCAAGGTCCGTTCGAACATCCGAATCTGGTCCCACTCCAGCTGACTGCTTGGAGATTGAACGCTTGATCTTATCAAAGCGAGGGTTCTCAGATTCTGTTATTGATACTCTTGTTCAGGCCAGAAAGCCTGCAACTAGAAAAATTTACCACAAAATTTGGAAAAAATATATCTGTTGGTGTGAATCTAAAGGATTCCCTTGGGACAAGGTTAAGATTCCTAAGAGTCTATCCTTCCTTCGAGAAGGATTGGAAAAAGGATTATCTGCAAGTTCCTTGATGGGACAGATTTCTGCCTTGTCTGTGTTACTTCACAAAAAGCTGGCAGCTGTGCCAGATGTTCAAGCCTTTGTTCAGGCTCTGGTTAGAATCAAGCCTGTTTACAAACCTTTGACTCCTCCTTGGAGTCTCAACTTAGTTCTTTCAGTTCTTCAGGGGGTTCCGTTTGAACCCTTACATTCCGTTGATATTAAGTTATTATCTTGGAAAGTTTTGTTTTTGGTTGCAATTTCTTCTGCTAGAAGAGTTTCAGAATTATCTGCTCTGCAGTGTTCTCCTCCTTATCTGGTGTTCCATGCAGATACGGTGGTTTTACGTACTAACCTGGTTTTCTTCCAAAAGTTGTTTCTAACAAAAACATTAACCAGGAGATAGTCGTGCCTTCTCTGTGTCCGAAACCAGTTTCGAAGAAGGAACGTTTGTTGCACAATTTGGATGTTGTTCGCGCTCTAAAATTCTATTTAGATGCTACAAAGGATTTTAGACAAACATCTTCCTTGTTTGTTGTTTATTCTGGTAAAAGGAGAGGTCAAAAAGCAACTTCTACCTCTCTCTCTTTTTGGATTAAAAGCATCATCAGATTGGCTTACGAGATTGCCGGACGGCAGCCTCCTGAAAGGATCACAGCTCCTTCCACTAGGGCTGTGGCTTCCACATGGGCCTTCAAGAACGAGGCTTCTGTTGATCAGATATGTAGGGCAGCGACTTGGTCTTCACTGCACACTTTTACCAAATTTTACAAGTTTGATACTTTTGCTTCTTCTGAGGCTATTTTTGGGAGAAAGGTTTTGCAAGCCGTGGTGCCTTCCATTTAGGTGACCTGATTTGCTCCCTCCCTTCATCCGTGTCCTAAAGCTTTGGTATTGGTTCCCACAAGTAAGGATGACGCCGTGGACCGGACACACCTATGTTGGAGAAAACAGAATTTATGTTTACCTGATAAATTACTTTCTCCAACGGTGTGTCCGGTCCACGGCCCGCTCTGGTTTTTTAATCAGGTCTGATAATTTATTTTCTTTAACTACAGTCACCACGGTATCATATGGTTTCTCCTATGCAAATATTCCTCCTTAACGTCGGTCGAATGACTGGGGTAGGCGGAGCCTAGGAGGGATCATGTGACCAGCTTTGCTGGGCTCTTTGCCATTTCCTGTTGGGGAAGAGAATATCCCACAAGTAAGGATGACGCCGTGGACCGGACACACCGTTGGAGAAAGTAATTTATCAGGTAAACATAAATTCTGTTTTTGCGTGCATTATCGTATTCCCCCATAGACGTCAATGGAGTTATAAAAGTGAATTCTCGCGCACAAACCCAATCACATAGTCTCAAGTGCGCTAACCCGACAACAAAATATGAATATTTTACATTCCAATGTTCTTCACATAGCAGAATATGTTCTATTTATTCATAAATATATATATATATATGATAGTACAATATATATCTATATATATGATTATACAGTACATAGGTATAGATATATACAGATATATATGGGAATATCTATTTAGAAAAATTAGAACATATTCACCTATGTGTAGAACATTGGAGTGTGAAATATTTACAATAAATACACACTATAACACTTTTATAAATATGAATATTTACATAAATATGTTTTACATGTTTTCAAAGGGCTCCAATGCACTTATATGCTGCAGTGCAGGCTATGGTCTGACAACCCCAGGGAGAATAGTTGTATTTGTTTACCACATAAAGAAAATATGTGATGTATTTCTGGGTCCCTGGGGTGGAGCATTTTGATAGTAGGGCGGGCCAGTGTTCCACCCCGCAGTTTGCAGGCAGCACATCATGTGAGAAAGTCCAGTCCAGCAATTCCGTCTCACGCAGCTAGCTACTCACCTGCATGTGGTAATTAACAGCAGGTGCTAATAAAAATCCCCAGTCAGGGATTCAGAGTCAGAATGCCAGGGGTAAGGGCTACTGCAGTACTCTCCTGGGAGACAGAGGAATTATCTCTAAAAGAGAAAACAAAGTTTAAAAGGTCTGTGCATTTATCTTTTGTGAAAAGACAACTTAGTGCAGTCAGTTATACCTGTTAGTAAGTGCTCAGTGGAGCAAACCTCTCTTTTTTTCTTAATGTTTATTTTGCCAGACCTGTAAATAAACCAACCATATTTTATAAAGCTGTAACCTTGTGTGGTGTTTTCAGCTTTGAAGACTTTGTGGTTGTAAGATCCCAGGTCACAAACAATAAAATGTAAATACATATTTATACATATAAGTACATATGTACACACACATATATACTGTATATACACACACATATATACTGTATATACACACACATATATACTGTATATACACACACATATATACTGTATATACGCACACATGTATACTGTATATACGCACACATATATACTGTATACACACACACATATATACTGTATACACACACACATATATACTGTATATACACACACATATATACTGTATATACACACACATACATACTGTATATACGCACACATGTATACTGTATATACGCACACATGTATACTGTATATACGCACACATGTATACTGTATATACACACACATATATACTGTATATACACACACATATATACTGTATATACGCACACATGTATACTGTATATACGCACACATGTATACTGTATATACGCACACATGTATACTGTATATATGCACACATGTATACTGTATATACGCACACATGTATACTGTATATACGCACACATATATACTGTATATACGCACACATGTATACTGTATGTACGCACACATATATACTGTATGTACGCACATATATATACTGTATGTACACACACATGTATACTGTATATACACACACATGTATACTGTATATACACACACATACATACTGTATATACGCACACATACATACTGTATATACGCACACATGTATACTGTATATACGCACACATATATACTGTATATACGCACACATGTATACTGTATGTACGCACACATGTATAATGTATGTACGCACACATGTATAATGTATGTACACACACATGTATACTGTATATACACACACATGTATACTGTATATACACACACATGTATACTGTATATACACACACATGTATACTGTATATACGCACACATGTATACTGTATATACGCACACATGTATACTGTATATACGCACACATGTATACTGTATGTACGCACACATGTATACTGTATGTACGCACACATGTATACTGTATGTACGCACACATATATACTGTATGTACGCACATATATATATACTGTATGTACGCACACATGTATACTGTATGTACACACACATGTATACTGTATATGCACACACATGTATACTGTATATGCACACATGTATACTGTATATGCACACACATGTATACTGTATATGCACACACATGTATACTGTATATGCACACACATGTATACTGTATATACACACACATGTATACTGTATATACACACACATATATACTGTATATACACACACATTTATGTATGTATGTATGTCTATGTTAAAGTCCTTTGTATGCCTTTGTTTCTAAATCCTGAGACCTCATATCTTCAATTATGAGGTCTCAGGTCTAATATATGTTTAATAATTTGTAATAGATGGCGTTATTATGAGTATAACTGTACTTTGTAATGTGTTTTGTGACACTTTTTTGTTTCACAAAACAATCAAAGCTCTGAGGATGCAATATCTTGATGCGTGTTAACTTACTTTGACCTTGTAATATGAACGATACACGTGCGCAAACAGCTGCGATAAACCTATTTTTGCTTGCGCGTAACTGTTAGAGCACTAGTGGCCCTAAGTGTAATGGACTAATAGGAATTCCCTATTTTTATATTTGATTTTTTTATATCATAAAAGCTTCTTTTTTTGAAGATAGCATGCAGTTATTTATTTTTCAGTAAAGCAAATTTACTTAAACTGTAACTGATGTGAACCGTGGATATTAAATAGATACAGATGTTATAAAGATTGCTTCAGGTGATCTGCCTTTAACTACGCATCTGTGGGTCTTTGATGTCAATGAGACGATAAGAGCCCTTGAGTGTTATCTGTGATGCACTTAAGTCTGTGTTTAATAAAGACATTTTTGGAGAGTTTTATTAAATGAACTGCTCACATGATTAAACTTATAAGGAATTATACAGAACTAAGAGCTGCTCACAACTATGGGCCGAATTACAAGTGGAGCATAAAAATGTCGCTTTCGCGAGGGCGTTATTTGTGCTCCACTTAGTAATTAGTGATGGGCGAATGTTTCACAACATTTGAAAAATGAAACAAATTTTAACACATTTGTTCGTTTGAATCAAATTTCGAATGTTCACATAACATAACATTCTAATATTCGATTTTCGAATGTTCGGTTTAGAATTTTACGATTACATTGGAAAATATTTGTTTCGAAAAATTCGAATTTGTAATAGTATTTCTAATGCTTTCTTTAAATGTAATATTCGAATTATGCAATATTCGAATTCGAAAAATTTGAATTTATATGTTTGTAATAGTATTTCTAATTCTTTCTTTAAATATGATATTCGAATTATGCAATATTATACATAGAAACATTCTAAATTATATATTTGTATCTATTATGTATCAATTTATTAGTAGATTCCCTACCACATGAACTATTGAACTTCTGAATAGTATATGTTAAATTCGAAATTTCGAATGTGGACATTCGATCTAATTATAAACATTCGAATTTAAAAGTGACATTCGAAAAAATGTAAATAGTATTCGATTATAGAATTTTTAAGAATATTCGTTCTTATCAACATTCAGATTTAAAATTCGAATTTCGGTAATAACATTCGTTCTAACATTCGAATTCTGAAATTTACACATTCGCCCATCCCTAGTAATACCCTGACTGGCTACACATATATGCCATTACCTGGCTGGCTACACATATATGCTATTACCTGGCTGGCTGCACACCTATATGCCATTACCTGGCTGGCTACACATATATGCCATTACCTGACTGGCTATACACACATATATGCCATTACCTGACTGGCTATACACACATATATGCCATTACCTGACTGGCTATACACACATATATGCCATTACCTGACTGGCTATACACACCTATATGCCATTACCTGACTGGCTATACACACCTATATGCCATTACCTGACTGGCTATACACACCTATATGCCATTACCTGACTGGCTATACACACCTATATGCCATTACCTGACTGGCTATACACACATATATGCCATTACCTGACTGGCTATACACACCTTTATGCCATTACCTGACTGGCTATACACACCTATATGCCATTACCTGACTGGCTATACACACCTATATGCCATTACCTGACTGGCTATACACACCTATATGCCATTACCTGACTGGCTATACACACATATATGCCATTACCTGACTGGCTATACACACCTATATGCCATTACCTGACTGGCTATACACACCTATATGCCATTACCTGACTGGCTATACACACCTATATGCCATTACCTGACTGGCTATACACACCTATATGCCATTACCTGACTGGCTATACATATATGCCATTACCTGACTGGTTATACATATATGCCATTACCTGACTGGCTATACACACATATATGCCATTACCTGACTGGCTATACACACATATATGCCATTACCTGACTGGCTATACACACCTATATGCCATTACCTGACTGGCTATACACACATATATGCCATTACCTGACTGGCTATACACACATATATGCCATTACCTGACTGGCTATACATATATGCCATTACCTGACTGGTTATACATATATGCCATTACCTGACTGGCTATACATATATGCCATTACCTGACTGGCTATACATATATGCCATTACCTGACTGGCTATACATATATGCCATTACCTGACTGGCTATACATATATGCCATTACCTGACTGGTTATACATATATGCCATTACCTGACTGGCTATACATATATGCCATTACCTGACTGGTTATACATATATGCCATTACCTGACTGGCTATACACACCTATATGCCATTACCTGACTTGCTATACACACATATATGCCATTACCTGACTGGCTATACACACATATATGCCATTACCTGACTGGCTATACACACATATATGCCATTACCTGACTGGCTATACACACATATATGCCATTACCTGACTGGCTATACACACATATATGCCATTACCTGACTGGCTATACACACATATATGCCATTACCTGACTGGCTATACACACATATATGCCATTACCTGACTGGCTATACACACATATATGCCATTACCTGACTGGCTATACACACATATATGCCATTACCTGACTGGCTATACACACATATATGCCATTACCTGACTGGCTATACACACATATATGCCATTACCTGACTGGCTATACACACATATATGCCATTACCTGACTGGCTATATACACATATATGCCATTACCTGACTGGCTATACATATATGCCATTACCTGACTGGCTATACACACATATATGCCATTACCTGACTGGTTATACATATATGCCATTACCTGACTGGCTATACACACATATATGCCATTACCTGACAGGCTATACACACATATATGCCATTACCTGACTGGCTATACACACCTATATGCCATTACCTGACTGGCTATACACACCTATATGCCATTACCTGACTGGCTATACACACCTATATGCCATTACCTGACTGGCTATACACACATATATGCCATTACCTGACTGGCTATACACATCTATATGCCATTACCTGACTGGCTATACACACCTATATGCCATTACCTGACTGGCTATACACATCTATATGCCATTACCTGACTGGCTATACACATCTATATGCCATTACCTGACTGGCTATACACACATATATGCCATTACCTGACTGGCAATACACACCTATATGCCATTACCTGACTGGCAATACACACCTATATGCCATTACCTGACTGGCTATACACATCTATATGCCATTACCTGACTGGCTATACACACCTATATGCCATTACCTGACTGGCTATACACACATATATGCCATTACCTGACTGGCTATACACACATATATGCCATTACCTGACTGGCTATACACACATATATGCCATTACCTGACTGGCTATACACACCTATATGCCATTACCTGACTGGCTATACACACCTATATGCCATTACCTGACTGGCTATACACACCTATATGCCATTACCTGACTGGCTATACACACCTATATGCCATTACCTGACTGGCTATACACACATATATGCCATTACCTGACTGGCTATACACACCTTTATGCCATTACCTGACTGGCTATACACACCTATATGCCATTACCTGACTGGCTATACACACCTATATGCCATTACCTGACTGGCTATACACACCTATATGCCATTACCTGACTGGCTATACACACCTATATGCCATTACCTGACTGGCTATACACACCTATATGCCATTACCTGACTGGCTATACACATCTATATGCCATTACCTGACTGGCTATACACACCTATATGCCATTACCTGACTGGCTATACACACCTATATGCCATTACCTGACTGGCTATACACACCTATATGCCATTACCTGACTGGCTATACATATATGCCATTACCTGACTGGTTATACATATATGCCATTACCTGACTGGCTATACACACATATATGCCATTACCTGACTGGCTATACACACATATATGCCATTACCTGACTGGCTATACACACCTATATGCCATTACCTGACTGGCTATACACACATATATGCCATTACCTGACTGGCTATACACACATATATGCCATTACCTGACTGGCTATACATATATGCCATTACCTGACTGGTTATACATATATGCCATTACCTGACTGGCTATACATATATGCCATTACCTGACTGGCTATACATATATGCCATTACCTGACTGGCTATACATATATGCCATTACCTGACTGGCTATACATATATGCCATTACCTGACTGGTTATACATATATGCCATTACCTGACTGGCTATACATATATGCCATTACCTGACTGGTTATACATATATGCCATTACCTGACTGGCTATACACACCTATATGCCATTACCTGACTTGCTATACACACATATATGCCATTACCTGACTGGCTATACACACATATATGCCATTACCTGACTGGCTATACACACATATATGCCATTACCTGACTGGCTATACACACATATATGCCATTACCTGACTGGCTATACACACATATATGCCATTACCTGACTGGCTATACACACATATATGCCATTACCTGACTGGCTATACACACATATATGCCATTACCTGACTGGCTATACACACATATATGCCATTACCTGACTGGCTATACACACATATATGCCATTACCTGACTGGCTATACACACATATATGCCATTACCTGACTGGCTATACACACATATATGCCATTACCTGACTGGCTATATACACATATATGCCATTACCTGACTGGCTATACATATATGCCATTACCTGACTGGCTATACACACATATATGCCATTACCTGACTGGTTATACATATATGCCATTACCTGACTGGCTATACACACATATATGCCATTACCTGACTGGCTATACACACATATATGCCATTACCTGACTGGCTATACACACCTATATGCCATTACCTGACTGGCTATACACACCTATATGCCATTACCTGACTGGCTATACACACCTATATGCCATTACCTGACTGGCTATACACACATATATGCCATTACCTGACTGGCTATACACATCTATATGCCATTACCTGACTGGCTATACACACCTATATGCCATTACCTGACTGGCTATACACATCTATATGCCATTACCTGACTGGCTATACACATCTATATGCCATTACCTGACTGGCTATACACACATATATGCCATTACCTGACTGGCAATACACACCTATATGCCATTACCTGACTGGCAATACACACCTATATGCCATTACCTGACTGGCTATACACATCTATATGCCATTACCTGACTGGCTATACACACCTATATGCCATTACCTGACTGGCTATACACACATATATGCCATTACCTGACTGGCTATACACACATATATGCCATTACCTGACTGGCTATACACACATATATGCCATTACCTGACTGGCTATACACACATATATGCCATTACCTGACTGGCTATACACACATATATGCCATTACTTGACTGGCTATACACACATATATGCCATTACCTGACTGGCTATACACACATATATGCCATTACCTGACTGGCTATACACACATATATGCCATTACCTGACTGGCTATACACACCTATATGCCATTACCTGACTGGCTATACACACCTATATGCCATTACCTGACTGGCTATACACACCTATATGCCATTACCTGACTGGCTATACACATAAGCCTTTTTTTTTTTTTAGAAATTTGTATTTATTTCTTCAGCAACAAATAGAAGAAAAAGAAAAGTACATTACATGCCATATTCAGCAACAATAACACCACACAGGGTGTCATAGCAAAAGATGTACAAAATACTGCGACATCTTGGACATAATTAACCAGACATGTTTAGGCAAAAATAAATAAAGACCTAGATTACATGATTATCGGCTAGATTACGAGTTGTGCGTTAGGGTAAAAAAAGCAGCGTTAAGAGGTCCGCTGGTATTACGAGTCTTGAAGGTTTAGGGGCACCGCACACTTTTTTGGCCTTACTGCAAAACGACTTGCGTAAACTTCATAAAGTCTTTTTTCTATGGGACTTCCATAGCGCCGGTATTATGAGTCTGTCCTGGGAGGCCAAAAAGTGACCGGTACACCCTATCCGCCGTAACATAAAACTCATAACTAAAGTTCTAAAAAGTACACTAACACGCATAAACTACCTATTAACCCCTAAACCGAGGCCCTCACGCATTGCAAACACTAAAATAAAAATTTTAACCCCTAATCTGCCGCTCCGGACACCGCCGCCACCTACATTATATTTATGAACCCCTAATCTGCTGACCCCAACATCACCGGCACCTACATTATATTTATTAACCCCTAATCTGCCGTCCCCAATGTCGCCGCCACCTACCTACACTTATTAACCCCTAATCTGCCTCCCCCAATGTCGCCGCCACTATAATAAACATACTAACCCCTAAACAGCCGCACTCCCGCCTCGCAAACATTAGTTAAATATTAACCCCTAATCTGCCGTCCCTAACATCGCCGCCACTATATTAAAGTTTTTAACCCCTAAACCTAACACCCACTAACTTAAATATAATTGAAATCTAAATAAATATTCCTATCATTAACTAAATTATTCCTATTTAAACTAAATACTTACCTATAAAATAAACTCTAAGCTAGCTACAATATAACTAATAGTTACATTGTATCTATCTTAGGGTTTATTTTTATTTTACAGGCAAGTTTGTATTTATTTTAACTAGGTAGAATAGATATTAAATAGTTATTAACTATTTAATAACTACCTAGCTAAATAAATACAAATTTACCTGTGAAATAAAACCTAACCTAAGTTACATTAACACCTAACACTACACTATATAATTAAATAAATTAACTAAATTAAATACAATTACCTAAATTAAATTAAATTAAATTATCTAAAGTACAAAAACAAGCAAACACTAAATTACAGAAAATAGGACCACTTCGCCGGCTTGGATGAAGACGTCTCCCGATAAGTCGATCTTCAGGGGGTTAGTGTTAGGTTTTTTTAAGGGTGTATTGGGTGGGTTTATTTTTTAGATTAGGGTTTGGGCAGCAAAAGAGCTAACTGCCCTTTTAGGGGCAATGCCCTTTTCAGGGTAATGGGGAGCTTATTTTTTTTTTTTAGATAGTATTTTATTTGGGGGTTGTTTGTGTGGGTGGTGGGTTTTACTGTTAGGGGGGTGTTTGTATTTTTTTTACAGGTAAAAGAGCTGATTACTTTGGGGCAATGCCCCGCAAAAGGCCCCTTTAAGGGCTTTTGGTAGTTTAGTTTAGGCTAGGTTTTTTTTTTTTGGGGGGGGGGGCTTTTTATTTTAATTGGGCTATTAGATTAGGTGTAATTAGTTTTAAATTTCTGTAATTTGTTTATTATTTTTATATTTTTGTTTTTTTTAATTTAATTTAGTTAATTTATTTAATTATAGTGTAGTGTTAAGTTTAAGTGTAACTTAGGTTAGGTTCTATTTTACAGGTAAATTTGTATTTATTTTAGCTAGGTAGTTATTAAATAGTTAATAACTATTTACTAACTATTCTACCTAGTTAAAATAAATACAAACTTGCCTGTAAAATAAAAATAAATCCTAAACTAGCTACAATGTAACTATTAGTTATATTGTAGCTATTTTAGGGATTATTTTATAGGTAAGTATTTAGTTTTAAATAGGAATAATTTAGTTAATGATAGTAATATTTATTTAGATTTATTTAAACTATATTTAAGTTAGTGGGTGTTAGGTTTAGGGTTAAACTTAGGTTTAGGGGTTAATAACTTTAATATAGTGGCGGCGACGTTGGGGGCGGCAGATTAGGGGTTAATAAATGTAGGTAGGTGGCGGCGATGTTAGGGACGGCAGATTAGGGGTTAATAATATTTAACTAATGTTTGCGAGGCAGTTTAGGGGTTAATATGTTTATTATAGTGGCAACAATGTTGGTGGCAGCAGATTAGGGGTTAATAAGTGTAGGTAGGTGGTGACGACGTTGGGGGCGGCAGATTAGGGGTTAATAAATATAATGTAGGTGTCGGGGGCGGCAGATTAGGGGTTAATAAGTGTAAGATTAAGGGTGTTTAGACTCGGGGTTGATGTTAGGGTGTTAGGTGTAGACATAAATTTATTTCCCCATAGGAATCAATGAGGCTGCGTTACTGAGTTTTACGCTGCTTTTTTGCAGGTGTTAGACTTTTTCTCAGCCGGCTCTCCCCATTGATTCCTATGGGGAAATCGTGCTCAACGCTCACTTCTTGTCCTTTTAACGACGAGTTTCTGAAAACTCGTAATACCATCGCTGTAGGTAAGTGAGCGGTGAGGGAAAACTGCTCGTTAGCACCGCATAGCCTCTAACGCAAAACTCGTAATCTAGGTGTTCGGTGGGTGGCGGCGATGTTAGGGGTTAATAATATTTAACTAGTGTTTGTGATGCGGGAGTGCGCCTGTTTAGGGGTTAATATGTTTATTATAGTGGCAGCGATGTCGGCAGTGGCAGATTAGGGGTCAATTAATTTATTTTAGTGTTTGCAATGCGGGAGGGCCTCGGTTTAGGGGTTAATAGGTAGTTTATTGGTGTTAGTGTACTTTTTAACACTTTAGTTATGAGTTTTATGCTACAGCTTTGTAGCGTAAAACTCATAACTACTGACTTTAGATTGCGTTACGAATCTTGCGGGATAGGCTGTACTGCTCACTTTTTGGCCTCCCAGGAAAAGCTTGTAATATCGGAAGTCCCATTGAAAAAAGAATTTACGCAAATTGCGTAAGTTAATTTGCGTTACGGCCAAAAAAGTGTGCGGTGCCCCTAAACCTGCAAGACTCGTAATACCAGCGGTAGTGAAAAAGCAGCGTTATGAGCCTTAATGCTGCTTTTTCACCCATACCACAAAACTCGTAATCTAGCCGAACGTTATTGATAGTTTTGTGATAACTTATATCACACACATGAATATGCCAACACCACTGTCAGTTATTTGCACACACATTGTATGCGCCCCCCCCCCCATGTGCTGTGAATGCTGGGGGAACATCACGTGACCAGGCATAACTGCCAACACCACTGTCAGTTATGTGCACACATAGAGGCCTATCTATCAAGCCATCAACTTTCTTGCATTCAACGGCACCAATACGCTCGCCTAACATCGCGGCCACGGACCTGAATACGCTCTCCTTATTTATTAAAATAGCCGACAAAAAGCCGCAAACCAAGTACGGGGCGATGAGCAGCGGACTGTTGTTAACTAGCAGTCATCGATCTCGCTGCTATTCGGCTTTTTACCAACTTTATTTATACCCTGTCACTAAACACCGCCACTATACTAAAATGTTTAACCCCTATTCCGCCGCTCCTGGACCCCGCCGCAACTTTAATAAAGTTATTAACTTCTATCCCGCTGCTCCCGGACCCCACCGCAACTAAATAAATGTATTAACCACTAAACCCCTGTAGGCTAGGGTGTTTTTTTATTTTGGGGGAGGGGGGTATTTTGATAGGGCTATTAGATTAGATGTAATTATTTTTTTATTTTTGATACTGTGTTTTTTATTTTGTTTAAATTTGTATCCCGCTGCCGCAACTAAATACATGTATTAACCCCTAAACCCCTGGCCTCCCACATCACTACCACTTACTAAACCTATTAACCCCTAAACCGCCAGCCCACCACATCGCCATAAACTAAATGAAGCTATTAACCCCTAAACCTAACAACCCACTAACTTTACATTACAATTACAACATCCCTATCTTATAAAAAATTTAAACTTACCTGTAGAAGTAAATTAAACTTTATTAAACTATTAATTAATCTAACCTAACTATTATACTAAAATTACATTAAACTAACAATTAAATAAACTATATTATATATTTAAAACCTAACCCTACTCAAATTATTTAAATCTACAATTAAAAATTACTAAATTTCAAAATAAACACTTACGGCTAGATTTAGAGTTCTGCGGCCAAAGGGGTGCGTTAGCTACGCATGCTTTCCCCCCCCCGCACCTTTTAAATACCGCTGGTATTTAGAGTTCACAGAAGGGCTGCGTTAGGCTCCAAAAAGGGAGCGTATAGCATAATTTACCGCCACTGCGACTCTCAATACCAGCGGTGCTTATGGACGCGGCCAGCTTCAAAAACGTGCTCATGCACGATTCCCCCATAGGAAACAATGGGGCAGTTTGAGCTGAAAAAAAACCTAACACCTGCAAAAAAGCAGCGTCAGCTCTTAACGCAGCCCCATTGTTTCCTATGAGGAAACACTTCCTAAATCTGCACCTAACACCCTAACATGAACCCCGAGTCTAAACACCCCTGACCTTACACTTATTAACCTCTAATCTGCCGGATCAGCCAATCAGATTGAGCTTGCATTCTATTGGCTGATCGGAACAGCCAATAGAATGCAAGCTCAATCTGATTGGCTGATTGGATCAGCCAATCGGATTGAACTTGAATCTGATTGGCTGATTCCATCAGCCAATCAGATTATTCCTACCTTAATTCCGATTGGCTGATAGAATCCTATCAGCCAATCGGAATTTGAGGGACGCCATCTTGGATGACGTCCCTTAAAGGAACCTTCATTCGTCGGGAGTTCGTAGTGGAGGAAGGATGTTCCGCGTCGGCTGGATGAAGATGGATCCGGAAGAAAGAAGATTGAAGATGCCGCTTGATAGAAGACTTCAGCCGGATGATGGACCTCTTCAGCCCCCGCTTGGATGAAGACTTCACCGGATGATGGACCTCTTCAGCCCCCGCTTGGATGAAGACATCGCCGGATAGGATGAAGACTTCAGACCCTCTTCTGGACGGATCGGTGATACCCGGCGTGGTGAAGACAAGGTAGGGAGATCTTCAGGGGCTTAGTGTTAGGTTTATTTAAGGGGGGTTTGGGTTAGATTAGGGGTATGTGGGTGGTGGGTTGTAATGTTGGGGGGGTATTGTATGTTTTTTTTTTACAGGCAAAAGAGCAGAATTCTTTGGGGCATGCCCCGCAAAAGGCCCCTTTAAGGGCTGGTAAGGTAAAAGAGCTTTGCAATTTTTATTGTAGAATAGGGTAGGGCATTTTTTTATTTTGGGGGGCTTTGTTATTTTATTAGGGGGCTTAGAGTAGGTGTAATTAGCTTAAAATTGTTGTAATATTTTTATGTTTGTAAATTATTTTTTTATTTTTTGTAACAGTTCTTTTTTTATTTTTTGTACTTTAGTTTAGTGTATTTATTTGTAGGTATTTGTATTTAATTTATTGATAGTGTAGTGTTAGGTTTAATTGTAACTTAGGTTAGGATTTATTTTACTGGTAATTTTGTATTTTTTTTAGCTAGGTAGCTATTAAATAGTTATTAACTATTTAATAGGTATTGTACCTAGTTAAAATAAATACAAAGTAGCCTGTAAAATAAATATGAATCCTAAAATAGCTACAATATAATTATTATTTATATTGTAGCTATATTAGCTACAATAGGGCAATGGGGAGCTTAGGTTTTTTTAGATAGAGTTTTTATTTGGGGGGTTGGTTGTGTGGGTGGTGGGTTTTACTGTTGGGGGGGTTGTATTTATTTTTACAGATAAAAGAGCTGATTTCTTTGGGGCAATGATCGCAAAAGGCCCTTTTAAGGGCCATTGGTAGTTTATTGTAGGCTAGGGTGTTTTTTTTATTTGGGGGGGGGGGTATTTTGATAGGGCTATTAGATTAGGTGTAATTCTTTTTTTATTTTTGATATTGTGTTTTTTTTATTTTTTGTAACAGTGTTTTTTATTTTGTGCAACTTAGTGTTTAATTTTTTTGTAATTTTTAATTGTAGATTTAAATAATTTGAGTAGGGTTAGGTTTTTAAATATGTAATATAGTTAATTTAATTGGTAGTTTAATGTAATTTTAGTATAATAGTTAGGGTAGGTTAATAGTTTAATATAGTTTAATTTAATTGTAGGATAATAGTTAGGGTAGGTTCATTAATAGTTTAATATACAGTAGTTTAATTTAATTGTAGGATAATAGTTAGGGTAGGTTCATTAATAGTTTAATATACAGTAGTTTAATTTAATTGTAGGATAATAGTTAGGGTAGGCTAATTAGTAGTTTAATATAGTTTAATTTAATTCCCGGGGTCCAGGAGTGGCGGGTTAGGGGTTAATAACATTATGTAGATGGCAGCGATGTCAGGGCAGCAGATTAGGGGTGTTTAGACTTGGGGTTTATGTTAGGGTGTTAGGTGTAAACGTAACTGGTTTTCTACCATATAAATCAATGGGATATTTGGCAGCATCGAAGATAAGCTTTCGCTGCTTTTAGACTCCCATTGATTCCTATAGCATCCGTGGCCTTCAGGATGGCGGATTGAAAACCAGGTACGCTGGGCCGGAATAGCCGTGAGCGTACTGGTTAACTATTTGATAACTTTGATAAAGTGTCAAATAGTGCCGTAATCATCGATCTGTGTCGGATTGAGACCAGCGGATCGTATGTTACGTCACAGATTTCAACTTTTGCCAGTCAGTAGGCTTTGATAACTAGGTGTCAGGGTTTTTTCCCTGTTGTGTTTGCCATGTGCTGCTGGCAGCCATTTTACTCACCTCTCTTCCTGACTATGGTGCATTGTGGGGGATGCTGCTGACTTTCTACACTTCCTTTTATGGCCAGACTGGTGTGCATCATCCATGTGAGACAGGATGCAGTCTCAGAATTGGGATGTCATCACTTATTATTTAAAGGGCCTCTGTTCAGTATGCTTTTCCTTTGCGTTGTCTCAGACCTGTTTGTGAGAGTTCCTGTGTATTACCTGGCTGCCTGACATCCTTCCTGCTTCCTGATCCCTGGCTTGTTCCTGACTCTGCTGTTTTCCTTGTTCCTGATTTCGGCTCATCTGACTATTTGCTTTGGCTCCTGGCTCGGCTCGTTTGACTACCAGCTCTGGTTTTTATTCCTGGCTTGTTATTTGACTTGTGGACTTTTTATTATTTTTTGCTATTAATAAAGGTGTGATTATTTTTGCACTTCTCGTTTTAGTCTGATTCCTGGCACCCTGACACTAGGTTGAATCAAGCTCGCCACAATTACGCTGCAGAATTCCAGCGTATTTGCGGTTGACGGTTTGATAAATATCCCCCATACTGTATACTCCCCCCCCCATGTGCTATGAATACTGGGAACATCACGTGACCAGACATAACTGCCAACACCTGTGTCAGTTATGTGCACACATACTGTTTACGCCCCCCCATTTGCTGTGAATGCTGGGAGAACATCACGTGACCAGGCATAACTGCCAACACCACTGTCATTTATGTGCACACATACTGTATACGCCCCCCCCCCCATTTGCTGTGAATGCTGGGGGAACATCATGTGAAAAAGCATAACTGCCAACACCTGTGTCAGTTATGTGCACACATACTGTATAGGCCCCCCAATTTGCTGTGAATGCTGGGGGAACATCACGTGACCTGACATAACTGCCAGTATTAGTACCAAACCAAAGTACTGGTAGCCAAATATCTGCACAATATTGTATCACAAATGCAGAGATATAGTCTATAATAAGTATTTTGGCAAACGCAATTATGCGGACTATGAAATGCTCAGCTATGTGCGTTTCTTCTTTTACATCTCTTTAAAAGTCTGTGATTGGGCTTCAATTTTAGATAAATATGTCTGACCTAAAAAAACAACACCCATAACATATGAGTGCCTCTGAACACACGGCGTTTTACAATGCATACATTTTTTTTTTAATTACAATATAAAAATACTAGGGCAGAAGGTTTTCACTTATTTACCAGTAGCTATAACTGGCAGCTCTCACTGTCGGTTTTACAGCTCAGATAATCACTTGAATTATCCACCTGTCAGTCTGACATCTATACAATAAACACTAACATTTCTATCCATAGTGACCCAGGCATGGAACAGCAGGCACATATAACTTCTAAGTAATATCTTAAAGGGACACTGAACCCAATTTTTTTCTTTCATGATTCAGATAGAGCATGCATTTTTAAGCAACTTTCTAATTTACTCCTATTATCAATTTTTCTTCGTTCTCTTGCTATCTTTATTTGAAAAATAAGGAATCTAAGCTAAGGAGCCAGGAAATTGTTGGTTCAGGACCATGTACATCACTTGTTTATTCGTGCTGTCCAATCAGCAAGGACAACCCAAAAATTTTTGATCACCAAAAATTGTCCGGCATCTAAACTTGCATTCTTACTTTTCAAATAAAGATACCAAGAGAATGAAGAAAATTTGACAATAGGCGTAAATTAGAAATTGGCTTAAAATTGCATGCTCTATCTGAATCACAAAAGAAAAAATGTAGGTTCAGTGTCCCTTTAACTCCCGAGTACACTTCTTTTAAGAGTAATAGCTTATTTAAAGGGACAGCCTAGTCAAAATTAAATTTTCATGATTCAAATAGGGCATGCAATTTTTTTTTTAAATCTTTTATTTATCTCAAAGTCAATACAGAAAAAAAAAAAAAAAAAACAGAGATATAATGAAAAAATAGAAACAATTTCCTTGCCACCATCATCAATTTAAAAAACAATAAATCACATGATTTTCTGCCTCTTAAAACATTGGTTTGCATGTTAAATTGCACACACAAAGTGGGACTGTTCGCAACTCACTTAACTATTGGTTTATCCTTCCATAAAAAGAAAAGAAAACAAGACAAACCAAAACTGAACCCCCCCCCCCCCCAAAAAAAAGGGGGGTATGAAGCCGGAAAAAAAGAGAAAAGGCGAGAAGGATGCGTAAGCGTACTAACTCTGAATTTCTAAACAAAAATATCAGGTAATCTATCTCAGTAGGCGAGAGCGATTTAATGAATACTGACCACTTGTTAAAAAATTGTCTAATATCTGATTCATTATCCATATTGTTGTCTATCTGTTCTAATATACATTGTTTCTTCAGACAATTTTTAACTCTGGGATATCGCTCTCATTTTCCGTTTTTTTTTTTTTAATTCGATATCTGGCTGCTAAGACAGACATGTTTATTAATTTTTCACTTAACTGATATCTCTCACTATCCTTCAGACAGAGTACGATATGCGTTAATGATAGAACCAGAGGGGAGATCTTCAGTGAATTATTTAACCAGTATTCTAATTTTTACCAAAAATGCCTTATTTTCGGACAATTCCACATCATATGTAACAAATCCGCTGCAGGATGGGAACATTTAGGACATTTATTAAAACTAGGATTTCGGTATTTAAAGCCTTTTTCAGGAGTGAAGTAAGTTTTGTGCAAAAGTTTGATATGTGCTTTCTTCCAGGTAGAGGACAAAGTAACCTGTGTATCTTTAGAGATAGATGCTTGTATACATCTGGTGTTGATATTTTTATGGGTATTAACAAGTTCCAATCTGATGTGATTTTCTCTAAAATAGATACTCAATTGCGGGAGCCGAGGAGTTGATAACACAGTGTGATTGACATGAACCCATTTTTAACCAGCACATGCCAACTTTCCAGGTTTCCCAAAGCCCAACACCAACCTGATTCGTTCTTTAGCTCTAGAAGAAAATGTCTTACTTCCAAATATGCAAAGAACTCCTTATTAGTAATATTAAATTCTTCCTTGAGTTCCTCAAAAGATTTAACACACTTATTTTCTTTGTAAATAAGGTAAGAAGCCCTATCTAGCCCTAGGTTATGCCATCTCTTAAATAGTGCCGAATTTAAGCCCGCTTGGAACTTTGGGTTTCCCATCAAGGGTAAATAGTTAGAGACCTTGCAGTCTATTGACAGAAGGTTACATATCTTCCTCCAAGCCTTCAAAGGATTAAAGACAGTTTTAAGTCTTTATCTCCATGGGTAACACTTTAGGCTCACAATGAGTTAAGGCTGCCGGAAGGAACGGATTGCATATATTTTTTTCAAGTCCATTATTTACAACATAATCGTTAGAGAAAATCCAGTCTGCCACTATGCGTGCAAGAAAAGCGTAGTTATATAGTCGCAAGTCTAGTAGTGCAAAACCTCCATATTCCCTAGGTAGAGAAATTTTAGGTAGAGATATCCTGGATCTTTTCTCTTGCCATATAAACCTTCTAAGTGCACTGTTAAGGAGTTGATTGTCCCTGCCTAGGAGAATTATTGGAATATTCTGTAGACCATAGAGTAATTTCGGAAGAAGAACCATTTTAAAAAGTGCTACCCGGCCTGAGATAGATAATGGGAGGTTTTGCCAACTTCTTAATTTCTCCCTCATGTTTGCTAAAACTGGAGGAATATTAAGATTGTAAATGTCACCTGGCTTGGATGAAATAAGAACCCCAAGATATTTAAATGAATCTACAACAACCCTGAAGGGTATATTTAATGTGGAGTCCCTGTTTTTATAATAATAATAATATAATAATCAAAAGGAGTTTAGGTATATTGATTTTGGTATTTGCCAGATACAAAAGTATATCATCCGCATACAGTGCTATTTTCATCTCCTTTTTGCCTTTTTTAATAGCTTCCAATCGATGTCTGACCATGATTGCTAAGGGTTCGATGGAAATATTGAAAAGAAGGGAAGAGAGAGGACACCCCTGGCATGTTCCCCTCCTCAACATAATCTCCGGAGAGATAAAATATTGTTAACTATCATTCTTGTGTGTGGTTCGTTATACAAATTTTCTGTGAACTTAAGGAATTTACCCCTGAAGCCAAATTTGACTAGAGAAGAAAGTAAATGATCGTAGAGTACTGAATCGAAAGCTTTCTCAGCATCAATAGAAACAATTGCCAGGTCAGGGGTGTCCTCTTCCTACCCCCCTCCCGAGCCCCCAGTGTCCCAAAATAGTCTACAGTTACCAGGGCTTCCCTTATCTTTGCTGAGGAACTTTGTTTATATAAGAACCCAGCTTGATCATTGTGAATGATATTAGGGAGGATCATCTGAAGCCTCTGTGCTATGATAGCAGTGAAAATCTTGTAGTCCGAGTTTAAAAGAGCTATAGGTATGTATGACTCCTTCTGACTAGGATCTTTCCCGCCTTTAAGAATTAAGGTTGTATAAGAAGCAGAAAAATGAGAAGATACTGGTTTGCTATCGATATACATATAATTATAAAGTTTACATAAAAGCAGGGCGATCGCTGAAACAATCATGCGTGAGAATTTAGATTTCAGGCCATTGAACCGGAACTCTCTCTAAAAGATGGGTCCGTGATCTGATAAGGAAATAGGCAGTATTCCTGCCTTAACTTTCGTTGTGCATAGCCTTTCATCAATAAGAAATAGATCGATTCTAGATAGTGTTTTGTGGGCCTTGGATAAACAAGTAAAGTCTTCTGTGTCAGGGTTCTGGATTCTCCATATATCCTTTTATTGCTAAGTTCTGTGTAATTGTTTTAAACATCTTGGTTTTTAGATTCTCTCTTTTTTATGTTTTAGCATTAGGACTTTGTCTTAATCTGTCCAAAGGATACTGTGGAGCCATGTTAAAATCTCCTCCGAGAACCAAGTGGCCTTCAGAGTAGAGCAGTATTTTAGATTGTAACGTATCCCAGAACTCTGGGTCAAAAACATTAGGTGCATAAATATATAGAGTGAAGGCAGTTTTTGCAATCTTGAGTTTCAACATCAGATACCTCCCCTCTGGGTCCACACTAGTATGCATGATTTCTAGATTGATCCTCTTCCCTATCATTATAGCAACTCCTCTCTTCCTCCCTGAGCTTGGCGAGGCAAAGACTTCCTTGAACCAAGAGGTCTTCAGGGCATGCAATTTTAAACAACTTTTCAATTTAATTTGCTTTGTTCTCTTGGTATTCTTTGTTAAAAACTAAACCTAGGTAGGCTCATATGCCAATTTCTAAACAATTTGAAGGCTGTCTCTTATTTCAGTGCATTTTGACAGTTTTTCACAGCTAGACAGTGCTAATTCATTTGTGTCATATAGAGAAACATTGTGCCCACTCCTGTGGAGTTATTTATGATTCTGCACTGCTTGACTTAAATGCAATATTCAAGGTAATCACAGAGGTAAAAAATGTATTTACAGTCGTATGCAAAAGTTGAGGCAAACCCTGACAATTTCCATGATTTTCATTTATAAATAATTGGGTGTTTGGATCAGCAATTTCATTTTGATCTATCAAATAACTGAAGGACACTGTAATATTTTAGTAGTAAAATGAGGTTTATTGGATTAACAGAAGATGTGCAATATGCATCAAAACGAAATTAGACAGGTGCATAAATTTGGGCACCCTTGTCATTTTGTTGATTTGAATACCGGTAACTACCTAGCACTGATTAATTGGAACACACAATTGGTTTGGTGAACCCATTAAGCCTTGAACTTCATAGACGGGCACATCCAATCATGAGAAAAGGTATTTAAGGTGGCCAATTGCAAGTTGTTGTTCTCTTTGACTCTCCTCTGAAGAGTGGCAACATGGGGGCCTCAAAACAACTCTCAAATGACCTGAAAACAAAGATTGTTTAACATTATGGTTTACGGGAAGGCTACAAAAAGCTATTGCAGAGATTTAAGCTGTCAGTGTCCACTGTGAGGAACATAGTGAGGAAATTGAAGACCAAAGGCACAGTTCTTGTTAAGGCCAGAAGTGGCAGGCCAAGTAAAATATCGGAGAGGCAAAGGATGGTGAGAACGGTCAAAAACAGCCAACAGACCACCTCCAAAGACCTACAACATCATCTTGCTGCAGATGGTGTCACTGTGCATCGTTCAACAATTCAGCACACTTTGCACAAGAAGAAGCTGTATGGGAGAGTGATGCCACGCCACAAACAGAGTCGCTTGAGGTATGCAAACCCACATTTGGACAAGCCAGCTTCCTTTTGGAAGAAGGTGCTATGGACTGATGAAACAAAGATTGAGTTATTTGGTCATAGCAAGGGGCGTTATGTATGGCGGCAAAAGAACACAGCGTTCCAAGACAAACACTTGCTATCCACAGTAAAATTGGGTGGATGTTCCATCATGCTGTGGGGCTGTGTGGCCAGTGCCAGTACTGGGAATCTTGTTAAAGTTGAGGGTTGAATGGATTACACTCAATATCAGCAGATACTTGAGAATAATGTTGAGGAATCAGTCACAACGTTGAAGTTACGCCGGGGCTGGATATTTCAACAAGACAACGACCCAAATCACTGCTCAAAATCTACTCTGGCATTTATGCAGAGGAACAAGTACAATGTTCTGAATGACCATCCCAGTCCCCAGACCTGAATATCATTGAAAATCTGTGGGGTGATTTGAAGCGGGCTGTCCATGCTCGGCAACCATCAAACCTAACTGAACTGGAGATGTTTTGCAAGGAGGAATGGTTCAAATTACTTTCATCCAGAATCCAGACACTTATTACAGGCTATAGGAAGCGTCTAGAGGCTGTTATTTCTGCTAAAGGAGGCTCTACTAAATATTGATGCAATATTTTTGTTGGGGTGCCCAAATTTATGCACCTGTCTAATTTCGTTTGGATGCATATTGCACATTTTCTGTTAATCCAATAAACCTCATTTCACTACTGAAATATTACTGTGTCCTTCAGTTATTTGATAGATCAAAATGAAATTGCTGATCCAAACACCCAATTATTTATAAATTAAAATCATGGAAATTGTCAGGGGTGCCTAAACGTTTGCATACAACTGTATATAACAGTGTTGGTTATGCAAAACTGGGGAATTGGTAATAAAGGGATTTTCTATCTTTTTAAAGCAATAAGCATTTTCAAGCAGACTGTCCCTTTAATTTAATCCTTATTCAGTTATTTTCCAGTCTCACTATGTTTTGATACAGTGTGTGATAATATTCCTTAGCAGGAATAACCTCTTTCCATGACATATTGTTGAGTGTACCGTCTCCTTTATTCACCGTGTCTGCCATATACAGTATCTCTTTTGTACCTAATATCGGTTATATTTACAGGTAGCTTGTTAGATAGTTATGACCTTTTATCTTTAGTTAGCGCTGGTTTGTTTCCTTGCTTATTAACCGATAATAATAATGTAATAGTTATCTGAGTATTTCTTGTGTATCACATTGTTTGTTCTGTTCACATCACCTCTGTGACACTGTATCATCTGCACTTGGTGACTTTTGCTCTGTGCCTTCCCCTATGGATTATATATTGTGTAGATATGATTCATGACCCTAGTACAGCTAGTGTGAGACAACCTGAATAATACAGCATGGTGAGGAATATATCCCATTCATTACTGACCTTTGCTCCTGTAAAACCACCTACTTATGTGTCCCTTTATCAACCCAATAAGTTATGTAACAGGGAAATATTGATTCATGTTGGGCTCCAGTGTCCCCTGACCCTGACATGTTATTGCAAGTGGAGATACATTAGAGACAATATTGTTTTTCCCCGCTGTGGATAAACGGTTTGACCTCACACTCTGGTAAAAAAAGATAGATTAACCTCCTTTTATATTATATTAGCTGGTGTGGCACTGTGCCTAATATACAGAAAAATGCCCTCATCACCTGATACTTAAGTCTATTCCCTTATACATGTGTGTAACTCTGTACCTAGTATATAGAGAGATTCCCTCATCACTTGATACATTAGTCTATTCCTTTATACATGTGTGTAACTCTGTACCTAGTATATAGAGAGATGCCCTCATCACCTGATACATTAGTCTATTCCCTTATACATGTGTGTAACTCTGTACCTAGTATATAGAGATGCCCTCATCACTTGATACATTAGTCTATTCCCTTATACATGTGTGTAACTCTGTACCTAGTATATAGAGAGATTCCCTCATCACTTGATACATTAGTCTATTCCTTTATACATGTGTGTAACTCTGTACCTAGTATATAGAGAGATGCCCTCATCACCTGATACATTAGTCTATTCCCTTATACATGTGTGTAACTCTGTACCTAGTATATAGAGAGATGCCCTCATCACCTGATACATTAGTCTATTCCCTTATACATGTGTGTAACTCTGTACCTAGTATACAGAGAGATTCCCTCATCACCTGATACACACACGTATAAGGGAATAGACTAATGTATCAGGTGATGAGGGCATCTGTCTATATACTAGGTACAGAGTTACACACATGTATAAGGGAATAGACTAATGTATCAGGTGATGAGGGCATCTGTCTATATACTAGGTACAGAGTTACACACATGTATAAGGGAATAGACTAATGTATCAGGTGATGAGTGCATCTGTCTATATACTAGGTACAGAGTTACACACATGTATAAGCTTATAGACTAATGTATCAGGTGATGAGTGCATCTGTCTATATACTAGGTACAGAGTTACACACATGTATAAGCTTATAGACTAATGTATCAGGTGATGAGGGCATCTCTATATACTAGGTACAGTGTTACACACACGTATAAGGGAATAGACTAATGTAACACTGTACCTAGTATATAGAGATGCCCTCATCACCTGATACATTAGTCTATTCCCTTATACATGTGTGTAACTCTGTACCTAGTATATAGACAGATGCACTCATCACCTGATACATTAGTCTATTCCCTTATACATGTGTGTAACTCTGTACCTAGTATATAAACAGATGCCCTCATCACCTGATACATTAGTCTATTCCCCTATACATGTGTGTAAATTAGTCTATTCCCTTATACATGTGTGTAACTCTGTACCTAGTATATAGAGAGATTCCCTCATCACCTGATACATTAGTCTATTCCCTTATACATGTGTGTAACACTGTACCTAGTATACAGAGAGATTCCCTCATCACCTGATACATTAGTCTATTCCCTTATACATGTGTGTAACACTGTACCTAGTATATAGAGAGATGCCCTCATCACCTGATACATTAGTCTATTCCCTTATACATGTGTGTAACTCTGTACCTAGTATATAGAGATGCCCTCATCACCTGATACATTAGTCTATTCCCTTATACATGTGTGTAACTCTGTACCTAGTATATAGAGATGCCCTCATCACCTGATACATTAGTCTATTCCCTTATACATGTGTGTAACTCTGTACCTAGTATATAGACAGATGCCCTCATCACTTGATACATTAGTCTATTCCCTTATACATGTGTGTAACTCTGTACCTAGTATATAGACAGATTCCCTCATCACCTGATACATTAGTCTATTCCTTTATACATGTGTGTAACTCTGTACCTAGTATATAGAGATGCCCTCATCACCTGATACATTAGTCTATTCCTTTATACATGTGTGTAACTCTGTACCTAGTATATAGAGAGATGCCCTCATCACCTGATACATTAGTCTATTCCCTTATACATGTGTGTAACTCTGTACCTAGTATATAGAGATGCCCTCATCACCTGATACATTAGTCTATTCCCTTATACATGTGTGTAACTCTGTACCTAGTATATAGAGATGCCCTCATCACCTGATACATTAGTCTATTCCCTTATACATGTGTGTAACTCTGTACCTAGTATATAGACAGATGCCCTCATCACTTGATACATTAGTCTATTCCCTTATACATGTGTGTAACTCTGTACCTAGTATATAGAGAGATGCCCTCATCACCTGATACATTAGTCTATTCCCTTATACATGTGTGTAACTCTGTACCTAGTATATAGAGATATTCCCTCATCACCTGATACATTAGTCTATTTCCTTATACGTGTGTGTAATACTGTACCTAGTATATAGACATCAAGAGAGAAAACAAGAGGGCGACCCCTAGTGCAAATCAATGTGGAACCAGTGATGAATATCTGTTGCAGCTTGCGAATGGATACTCACAGAAAGTATTGCACCCTATAGTGCAAATGAAGCATACTAGGAATAATATGGTGTCCTAGTGCACAAATCCGCCCAAAAGCACTGTCGTGATGAGAGGTGAACTTCAAATATATCAGGTTGATGAAAAAACAGAGAACTCCAGTATCGATAAAAAAGTTTAATTAAAAAAATACACAGATCTACAAGACACACTCCTAAACCATCTTTCAATTCACATTATCATAATCAGAACAATCAACATTTCCAGAAAACAAATAGAGAGGAATTACCAGGTCCTTCTGGTATTCAGACTGTTCAAACTAATCAGAATAGAGAGAATACATATTTTCAAGATTCACCCAATCCACATAATTCAGTTGCTTTTTTAGAAGAACGCATACCACTAGCTCCTCTCTGGAGAAGAGAAGGCCAAAATACCCCTTACCAACAACCGGGAAGAAACAAAAGAACACACACAAACGGGGACATAGGGGAAGGGGAGTTGCCACCAAGGAAAAGAAGTTACAACAACTAAGTAAAGGCATATTTAACCTTTCAGATAGACCACTGTCTAATGATGAAATCAGAATTTTAGGAAAAGGCCTCAGTTTCTGTCCTTCTAACTCACACCAATTGTTCGAACTGTTTGTAGACTTAAACAAATACACTAGAAAACTAGCTCTACAGCGTTATTTTGCTAACAAACATCTCAAGAATCACAAAACAGTAGGCATGCCAGTCCTTACAGACAATATGACAGCAGAAAGGAACATGCCTGTCTTATATATAGACCCAGAAGACCTCTCAGAACAATTGTTCGAAGGAGTTATTCACACAAACCTCTCCCCTCCCTCCACTTTCTATCCCCATGGAGAGAATCTAGCTTATTTAGATATTTTCAGAAATCTGGTATTAGAAGATTTTGAGAAACTGCCCCCACATAATAATAAAAAATATAACAATATATGGCCCAATGAACAAAGGGCTCTACGTAACCTCTCAAATGACAATACTATCATAATCCGCCAAGCCGATAAAGGCGGCGGCTTAGTAATACAAAATTACGAAGATTATATATGTCAGGCTAGAAGGATTCTGTTAGATAAGGACTATTACAAACAACTTTCAATAGATCCTACAGATACATACACTAAAGAACTTAAAAAACTAATTACCTATGGCCAGGAACATGGTATTCTAACACAAAAAGAGAGAAAATTTCTCACACCCATTAATCCTAATATCCCATATTATTACCACTTACCAAAGATTCATAAACAAATTCATAATCCTCCTGGCCGACCGATCATTGCAGGTATGAATAGCCTCACCGATAACCTTTCACTATACATTGATTATTACCTCCAAAGATACGTTATTCAGCTTAGATCCTATATAAAAGACACTACCGATTTACTACAGAAATTATCTGACATTAAAAAAGAACAACATCTTATTTGGGTATCTTGTGATGTTAGTTCTCTCTATTCTAATATCACACACGACATAGGTTTAGACTCTGTAGACAGTTATCTCAGTGAAGATCCATATATGTCTAACATCCAGAAGAATTATTTGCTCAAACTTATACATTTCATATTAACTCATAATTATTTTAAATTTCTAGATGGTTTCTTCCTTCAGACCAAGGGAACGGCCATGGGGACCAGATTTGCTCCCAGTTTTGCAAATTTATTTATGGGCACTTTTGAAACCAGGTATATCTATGATGCAAAATGGGAGCAAAATCTGGTCTTCTATGGCCGTTATATAGACGATCTATTGTTTGTCTGGAGGGGTTCATCCGCAACACTCACCTCCTTTCAAAATTATCTCAATAACAATAATATGGGGATCCAATTTACTTGGAACATCCAAACAGATGAAATAGATTTTTTAGACGTGACCCTAAGGTGGGGAGAGGATAATGGCATTCAGTCATGTACCTTTTTCAAACAGGTAGACAGTAATAATTTTTTGGATTACTTTAGCAACCATCACACTAGTTGGAAGACCAATATTCCATACAGCCAGTTTAGGAGGATTCGGCGTAATTGTACAGATATAAATATTTATGACACACAAAGCATACTTCTAAAAAACTCTAACTCTGTACCTAGTATATAGAGAGATTCCCTCATCACCTGATACATTAGTCTATTCCCTTATACATGTGTGTAACTCTGTACCTAGTATATAGAGAGATGCCCTCATCACCTGATACATTAGTCTATTCCCCTATACATGTGTGTAACTCTGTACCTTGTATATAGAGAGATGCCCTCATCACCTGATACATTAGTCTATTCCCTTATACATGTGTGTAACTCTGTACCTAGTATATAGAGAGATTCCCTCATCACCTGATACATTAGTCTATTCCCCTATACATGTGTGTAACTCGGTACCTAGTATATAGAGAGATGCCCTCATCACCTGATACTTAAGTCTATTCCCTTATACATGTGTGTAACTCTGTACCTAGTATATAGAGATGCCCTCATCACCTGATACTTAAGTCTATTCCCTTATACATGTGTGTAACTCTGTACCTAGTATATAGAGATGCCCTCATCACCTGATACATTAGTCTATTCCCTTATACATGTGTGTAACTCTGTACCTAGTATATAGACAGATGCCCTCATCACCTGATACATTAGTCTATTCCCTTATACATGTGTGTAACTCTGTACCTAGTATATAGACAGATGCCCTCATCACCTGATACATTAGTCTATTCCCTTATACATGTGTGTAACTCTGTACCTATTATATAGAGAGATGCCCTCATCACCTGATACATTAGTCTATTCCCTTATACATGTGTGTAACTCTGTACCTAGTATATAGTCTATTCCCTTATACGTGTGTGTAACTCTGTACCTAGTATATAGAGATGCCCTCATCACCTGATACATTAGTCTATTCCCTTATACATGTGTGTAACTCTGTACCTAGTATATAGACAGATGCCCTCATCACCTGATACATTAGTCTATTCCCTTATACATGTGTGTAACTCTGTACCTAGTATATAGACAGATGCCCTCATCACCTGATACATTAGTCTATTCCCTTATACATGTGTGTAACTCTGTACCTAGTATATAGAGAGATGCCCTCATCACCTGATACATTAGTCTATTCCCTTATACATGTGTGTAACTCTGTACCTAGTATATAGAGAGATGCCCTCATCACCTGATACATTAGTCTATTCCCTTATACATGTGTGTAACTCTGTACCTAGTATATAGACAGATGCCCTCATCACCTGATACATTAGTCTATTCCCTTATACATGTGTGTAACTCTGTACCTAGTATATAGACAGATGCCCTCATCATCTGATACAGTTAGTCTATTCCCTTATACATGTGTGTAACACTGTACCTAGTATATAGACAGATGCCCTCATCACCTGATACATTAGTCTATTCCCTTATACATGTGTGTAACTCTGTACCTATTATATAGACAGATGCCCTCATCACCTGATACATTAGTCTATTCCCTTATACATGTGTGTAACTCTGTACCTAGTATATAGACAGATGCCCTCATCACCTGATACATTAGTCTATTCCCTTATACATGTGTGTAACTCTGTACCTAGTATATAGACAGATGCCCTCATCACCTGATACATTAGTCTATTCCCTTATACATGTGTGTAACTCTGTACCTAGTATATAGACAGATGCTCTCATCACCTGATACATTAGTCTATTCCTTTATACATGTGTGTAACTCTGTACCTAGTATATAGAGAGATGCTCTCATCACCTGATACATTAGTCTATTCCCTTATACATGTGTGTAACTCTGTACCTAGTATATAGACAGATGCCCTCATCACCTGATACATTAGTCTATTCCCTTATACATGTGTGTAACACTGTACCTAGTATATAGACAGATGCCCTCATCACCTGATACATTAGTCTATTCCTTTATACATGTGTGTAACTCTGTACCTAGTATATAGAGAGATGCTCTCATCACCTGATACATTAGTCTATTCCCTTATACATGTGTGTAACTCTGTACCTAGTATATAGACAGATGCCCTCATCACCTGATACATTAGTCTATTCCCTTATACATGTGTGTAACACTGTACCTAGTATATAGACAGATGCCCTCATCACCTGATACATTAGTCTATTCCTTTATACATGTGTGTAACTCTGTACCTAGTATATAGAGAGATGCTCTCATCACCTGATACATTAGTCTATTCCCTTATACATGTGTGTAACTCTGTACCTAGTATATAGAGAGATGCCCTCATCACCTGATACATTAGTCTATTCCCTTATACATGTGTGTAACTCTGTACCTAGTATATAGAGATGCCCTCATCACCTGATACATTAGTCTATTCCCTTATACATGTGTGTAACTCTGTACCTAGTATATAGAGAGATGCTCTCATCACCTGATACATTAGTCTATTCCCTTATACATGTGTGTAACTCTGTACCTAGTATACAGAGAGATTCCCTCATCACCTGATACATTAGTCTATTCCCTTATACATGTGTGTAACTCTGTACCTAGTATATAGAGATATTCCCTCATCACCTGATACATTAGTCTATTTCCTTATACGTGTGTGTAATACTGTACCTAGTATATAGACAGATGCCCTCATAACCTGATACATTAGTCTATTCCCTTATACATGTGTGTAACTCTGTACCTAGTATATAGACAGATGCACTCATCACTTGATACATTAGTCTATTCCCTTATACATGTGTGTAACTCTGTACCTAGTATATAGAGAGATGCCCTCATCACCTGATACATTAGTCTATTCCCTTATACATGTGTGTAACTCTGTACCTATTATATAGAGAGATGCCCTCATCACCTGATACATTAGTCTATTCCCTTATACATGTGTGTAACACTGTACCTAGTATATAGACAGATGCCCTCATCACCTGATACATTAGTCTATTCCCTTATACATGTGTGTAACTCTGTACCTATTATATAGACAGATGCCCTCATCACCTGATACATTAGTCTATTCCCTTATACATGTGTGTAACTCTGTACCTAGTATATAGACAGATGCCCTCATCACCTGATACATTAGTCTATTCCCTTATACATGTGTGTAACACTGTACCTAGTATATAGAGAGATGCCCTCATCACCTGATACATTAGTCTATTCCCTTATACATGTGTGTAACTCTGTACCTAGTATATAGAGATGCCCTCATCACTTGATACATTAGTCTATTCCCTTATACATGTGTGTAACACTGTACCTAGTATATAGAGAGATGCCCTCATCACTTGATACATTAGTCTATTCCCTTATACATGTGTGTAACTCTGTACCTATTATATAGACAGATGCCCTCATCACCTGATACATTAGTCTATCCCCTTATACATGTGTGTAACTCTGTACCTAGTATATAGAGAGATGCCCTCATCACCTGATACATTAGTCTATTCCTTTATACATGTGTGTAACTCTGTACCTAGTATATAGAGAGATTCCCTCATCATCTGATACAGTTAGTCTATTCCCTTATACATGTGTGTAACTCTGTACCTAGTATATAGACAGATGCCCTCATCACCTGATACATTAGTCTATTCCCTTATACATGTGTGTAACTCTGTACCTAGTATATAGACAGATGCCCTCATCACCTGATACATTAGTCTATTCCCTTATACATGTGTGTAACTCTGTACCTAGTATATAGAGATGCCCTCATCACCTGATACATTAGTCTATTCCCTTATACATGTGTGTAACTCTGTACCTAGTATATAGACAGATGCCCTCATCACCTGATACATTAGTCTATCCCCTTATACATGTGTGTAACTCTGTACCTAGTATATAGACAGATGCCCTCATCACCTGATACATTAGTCTATTCCCTTATACATGTGTGTAACTCTGTACCTAGATTGAAATGGGAGTCCCCCAGGCGCCTCTGGACGGAGGCAAAGGGTATTAACAATGATCAAGTGAAAAAACTTAACACTCAGGTAAATGTTACTTTACACTGTAAAATGGGCTTTAATGAACAATAGATACAATTATTTAATCCTATGTATATATAAAATGTGTATTTCTATGCATACAATACAATATCAGATGTGAGTTCCTAAGCATACATTAAACATTAAAAAACCTCATGGATCCATGCTACAAAAATAATAATAAAACATGCATAAATACATTACAGAAATGGCAATACACTTGAATTAGAACTGTACTTGCATTGATGCACTTATAATAAAATTGTAAAACCACTTCGATGTGAACAATATATTTGTAGAACAATGTGTTCTCAGATAAAGTGTAACTTCCAAAGTGCCACTCAAAAGGTGGAGGATGTGTGTCTGTTTAAAACAAAAAGTCGTGAAAAAAATATAATATAATAAAAAAATAATTTTCTATTTTTTTCTAGGTTGATGTACATCGCTTCACCTTATATTACACTCGCAGCAAATAGGAACTCTGCATTTTAATACTCTAGAACTACAAGCACCTATATACAGCACATTATATTTTTCACCAATTCTTTCACTATTGTGTGGATTTTTTACTTTTATAAACACATTCTTCTTTAAGGTGTATATACACCTCCCGTATTTCACTTGGATTTATTTTATTTTTTGAGGATTTGATTTTTGCTCTTGATTTTTTGCTCTTTTTTATTTGGATTCCACAATCAACATTTATATTTTTCACATTCAACGGTATTCACATTTTTTGCACTAAACTGTTGATTTTGTAAGCATTGGATTTAATTATCGCAAGGATTTTTTCACTTCTTTTTTCCACCACGACTTTTTGTTTTAAACAGACACACATCCTCCACCTTTTGAGTGGCACTTTGGAAGTTACACTTTATCTGAGAACACATTGTTCTACAAATATATTGTTCACATTGAAGTGGTTTTACAATTTTATTATAAGTGCATCAATGCAAGTACAGTTCTAATTCAAGTGTATTGCCATTTCTGTAATGTATTTATGCATGTTTTATTATTATTTTTGTAGCATGGATCCATGAGGTTTTTTAATGTTTAAAGTATTTTTAATGTATGCTTAGGAACTCACATCTGATATTGTATTGTACTGTATGCATAGAAATACACATTTTATATATACATAGGATTAAATAATTGTATCTATTGTTCATTAAAGCCTATTTTTCAGTGTAAAGTAACATTTACCTGAGTGTTAAGTTTTTTCACTTGATCATTGTTAATACCCTTTGCCTCCGTCCAGAGGCGCCTGGGGGACTCCCATTTCAATCTAGGTACAGAGTTACACACATGTATAAGGGAATAGACTAATATATCAGGTGATGAGTGCTACTAGGTGCCACCACCCTTAGGCATATAGGGGTTTAATTGGTGCGGGCCCAATATCTCTTCCTCAGTAACTCTGTACCTAGTATATAGACAGATGCCCTCATCACCTGATACATTAGTCTATTCTATTATACATGTGTGTAACTCTGTACTCCAAAACCAAAAACATTAATCCAGCACACAATGACACTAGCACGCCACTCCAGAGGCCCACTCACGTCTCTGAATACTCAAATATATCCACAATGAGTAGCAGAAAAAAGTGTATTTATTGTTTAAAAATATCAAAAACAAGAGGAGTGTTCAGAATATGAATCCCCAAGGGTACTCTAACAGTATATCTGAGCAACCCTATCTAGGGAATATATATATAGATACATAGATATATATATATAGTCCCAAATCTATTCGTGTCAAAAGGGACCAAACAATCATGACAGTTCCAGTGATCCACTATGAGCAATACTGAGCTGTAAGTCTCAAACAAGTTACCAAAGTGTAAGTGCACACCACTTCAGCCTAGTTGTCACGGGTGAACAGAACAATGTTTAGTCACTGTAGTAAGCCTCTGAAGAATCGCATCTACGCATGTGCGAAACGCGTCAGACGTTCTCTACTGTGACTCCTTTACTTCACCACTGATGGTTGGATCTTACAATAAATAATTTGTTTCCAGCAACACTAACTTTTGGAGTCAGCGTACCTTCTTTGTGTCTATTTATTGGTTAACACAACAACAGCAGCAGCGACGTTTCGGTATTGCTACCTTAATCATGCTACATATAACACTGAATTGATTCTATTTATACTTGTTCACCAGTAGGTGGCACTACAGTGTCAACATCATATTAACCCTTTACATACCATTATAACACATCATTTCAAACAGACATAACCATTATTTTAAAAACACTATATATATATATATATATATATATATATATATATATATATATATATATATACACAGCCCTAGAGTATATCTAGAGACATAGAATCTTATTAGAAAACTTCCTTATACAGATATATTTATACATTATTCAGAAAAATCATTTTATAAGAATACAGACATATCCAAATCTTTATTTAACCCATTAGGCTCCATTGTGCCTAATTTCCAAATCCAAAAACATTCACGCTGTTTTAACAAAACTTCCCTATCACCTAATCTACGTGGCATTAGCACTTTTTCTATTATTTGAAATCTCAACTGTTCTATTGCATGCCCTTTTTCAATAAAGTGATGAGCTACAGGGGCTTTAATATTCTTAGTTCTAATATTACTTTTATGTTCAATTATCCTGTCCTTGATGACCCTAGTTGTCTCTCCTACATAACTCCGCCCACAGGGACATCACGAATGATGTATGACATGTGTGATAACCTTTAATTTTAAACTTTTTACCAGTGATTGGGTGGAAAAAATTAGGCCCTTTAATAACATGATTAAAGGGCCTAATTTTTTCCACCCAATCACTGGTAAAAAGTTTAAAATTAAAGGTTATTACTAAATATGGCGGTGACAATTGTGAGGTGGGGGAGGGAAGAGAGCTGTTAGAGGGGGGTCATGGAGGTATAAGGGGGTGGTATGTGTCAGATAGGAGGCTGATCTCTACACTAAAGCTAAAATTAACCCTACAAGCTTTCTAATTAACCCCTTCACTGCTGGGCATAATACAAGTGTGATGTACAGTGGCATTTAGCGGCCTTCTAATTACCAAAAAGCAACTCCAAAGCCATATATGTCTGCTATTTCTGAAGAAAGGGGATCCCAGAGAAGCATTTACAACCATTTGTGCCATAATTGCACAAGCTGTTTGTAAATAATTTCAGTGAGAAACCTAAACTTAGTGAAAAAGTTAACAATTTTTTATTTTTTATTTGATCGCATTTGGCGGTGAAATGGTTGCATGAAATATACCAAAATGGGCCTAGATCAATACTTTGGGTTGTCTACTAAAAAAAAAAAATATACATGTGAAGGGTTATTCAGTGATTCCTGACAGATATCAGTGTAACAATGTAACTATTGCTAATTTGGGGGGGAAATGGTTTTGAAATAGCAAAGTGCTACTTGTACTTATTGCCCTATAACTTGCAAAAAAAGCAAAGAACATGCAAACGTTGGGTATTTCTAAACTCAGGACAAAATTTAGAAACTATTTAGCATGGGTGTTTTTTTGTGGTTGTGGATGTGTAACAGATTTTGGGGGTCAGTTTGAAAAAGTGTGTTTGTTTTTTTCCAATTTTTTCATCATATTTTATAAAAAAAGTTATAGTAAATTATAAGATATGATAAAAATAATGGTATCTTTAGAAAGCCATTTTAATGGCGAGAAAAATGGTATATAATATGTGTGGGTACAGTAAATGAGTAAGAGGAAAATTACAGCTAAACACAAACACAGCAGAAATGTAAAAATAGCCCTGGTCCCAAACGGTCAGATATTGAAAAGTGCTCTGGTCACTAAGGGGTTAAACTGAGGAGGGAAATAACATGACTGTGCCTGCATATGCCAAATGCACGCTCCCTTGCAAGTCCCAGGACTAGCATCCTTATTGGCTGCTTAAAGTCCCTCTACAATGGGATGTGGCTACTGAGGACATCTTGAGGTAGAATAACTTTATTTTTAACATAGAGACGTTCAGGGGATATTTTCTTGCCAGGTTTTTACAGATATGCTGCAGCAATTTCAGGTTCTTCAACATTTGGTTATCATGTCCTTTTAAACTTCTTGAAATGCAGTATTAGAATGTGCTCTATGCCCAATGGGTTACATATCTGTCTTTATGCTATATTAGGGAAAGTTTTTTTTTGTTTTTTTTTATGTAAGGGAAATATTACATGGAAAGTTACAGTAAATGTACCTGAAATGTTCAGCTCTCTGTTTTATGTATAGCATATACCATAGATGTGTGCTGTTATATTATTCTTGGTGTTACGATTCTGCACGTCACATGACAGAATGATATGTGGTTAACAAGATTTAGATCCGGCGTCTGCACTGGTTAGTGTTAGTTAAAGGGACAGTCTAGTCAAAAATAAACTTTCATGATTCAGATAGGGTATGTCATTTTAAACAACTTTCCAATTATTTTATCATCAAATTTGTTCTCTTGGTATTTTTAGTTGAAAGCTAAACCTAGGTAAGCTCATATGCTAATTTTGAAGCTCTTGAAGGCCGCCTCTTATCTTAATGCATTTGACAGTTTTTCACAGCTAGAGGGCTTTAGTTCATGTGTGCCATATAGAAAAAATTGTGCTCATGCTTGTGGAGTTACTTGTGAATAGGCACTGATTAGCTCAAATGCATGTCTGTCAAAAGAACTAAAATAAGGGGTCAGGGTCTGCAGACTAAGGTAAAAAGTATATTAATATAACTGAGATAAAGGGGGCAGTCTGCAGAGGCTTAGATACAGGGTAATCACAGAGGTAAAACGTATATTAATATAACTGAGATAATGGGCAGTCTGCAGAGGCTTAGATACAAGGTAATCACCAAGGTAAAAGGTATATTAATATAACTGAGATAAGGGGCAGTCTGCAGAGGCTTAGATACAGGGTAATCACAGAGGTAAAAAGTATATTAATATAATTGAGATAAGGAGCAGTCTGCAGAGGCTTAGATACAAGATCTTCACAGAGGTAAAAAGTATATTAATATAACTGAGATAAAGGGGGCAGTCTGCAGAGGCTTAGATATAAGGTAATCACAGAGGTATAAAGTATATTAATATAACTGAGATAAAGGGGGCAGTCTGCAGAGGCTTAGATACAAGATCTTCACAGAGGTAAAAAGTATATTAATATAACTGAGATAAAGGGGGCAGTCTGCAGAGGCTTAGATATAAGGTAATTACAGAGGTATAAAGTATATTAATATAACTGAGATAAGGGAGCAGTCTGCAGAGGCTTAGATACAAGGTAATCACAGAGGTAAAAAGTATATTAATATAACAGTGCTGGTTATGCAAGACTGGGGAATGGGTAATAAAGGGATTAGCTATCTTTTTAAAAGTAGACTGTCCCTTTAATATTGACAATAATTTAGTTAGTTTCCTGTTGATGTCTGATTTTTTTTATTTCTATGAAGCTAATATAACCCCCTTATGCATGTACAGACATCGCCAGACCCCAGATTTGGCCTTTGCGCTGACGCATTTCTTCTTCTGGTTAACTAGTCCTGTATGTGTGTGTATATGTTTTTATATGTATAAATATATGTGAACACATAAATACATACAAACACATATATACACAGAAATGAGTGTGCCTGAGTCTTTTACTTGCACTTTAACTTGTAACATGCGCGCCAACATGGGAGCACTAATGTTTTACCTTGAGCAGTTAGCGCTCACTTGTACTTTAGGCCACAGTGTTTTATGTGCCTTTAAGTATCCCAGCATCATTCTCAGCACTTACAAACTTATTGACTCTTTAAAGTATTATATAAAGAGGCATTTTGCTTCTAACCAGGTCAGCTTTTTCTATGAAAAGTTTTAGCATGTAAAATAATTTCACATAAAGTAGAAACAGACTTTTTCTAGGACGTATAGATATGTTATTGGCTACAGATTTTTTGTAACATGGGGATTCCGGTTTATTACAGGAGCGTCATGCAGAGATAGATTAAAACCTCTCACAAGTACCTGCTGTGTTATCCACAGACTGAGCAGGGTATAATGCATGAAAGGCTTATTATAGTATATCAGGGATAAGCTTTATATATGATGGGATTTTTTTATAGGAAGTTAAACTAGAACATAAAACCTATACCATTCTTATAGATAATGAAGATGCAGATAAGCGAGGCTATAAATTAGACATTGGCAAGTCTTCAGACTTCTCTATTACTTGTGCCGGCAAATAATAAAGTTATCCTTTGTTTCCAGCTATTGCTTTGTGTCAGGGAGAGTGCCAAGTGTATTAGGGATGGAAAAGGGAGAACATTAAAATGCTGTGAAATCAGATCACTTCATTAAAAAGGTATACTTAAATAAAGCAACGAGCATACATTATGCAATTCTTAGCTTTGAGTGGTTAATGGCTTGTTAATTGATAAAGATGGCATACACTTGCTGGAAAACAGATCACTGTAATCACTCACAGGAGGAATTGCATCTCATCAAGCAACACAACACTTTGTGGAAGATGTTTCAGCAATGTCTCCTCTCAACAGCTGCATGTTCAATTCTTTTGTTCTGTTTGGGACCAGTTCAAAGAAATCTGGCAAGTTCCTGTGTTCAGCTAAAGTGCCTGTTCAACTTGCACATAATCCATCAGCATCTAGACTGTGTCAATCTAGTTTGCAAACTGCTCTAATTTCTCATCAAATCAACTGCTTCTCACTTCAGTTCTTATCTTAATCTGACTCTTTAACTCTTTGCTTGCTTCAGTTCTATGTGACTGTAAAAAATATACTATATCACCCTGCACTGTCTAAAAAGTATTAATCATAAGGGTTTGTCCTCATATTACATTCCAGTAGCAAACCTAATCAACAGAGGGCTCGTTACAATTTTTTTGGTGATCCCCCCCTACAAAGGTAACTCAGTAGTAAGCAATAGCAATATTAGAGATAGATAAATCTGCAACCTTCACTAATTAAAGGAATTAGGATTGTATTACGTTATAATTTGTATTTTTGGGTTTCAGATCGCTGCGGTTTCATTTTCTGCCTATTGTAATATAGATATTTAAACTATAACAACACTTGGTGGCGCTCTCTAATATTTTGTGACATTTAAATTAAATGTTTTCATTGTAACTGATTTCTTATGTCATTACCTAAAATGTGATGAGAATCTTATTTTATTTTGAGGGGTTATCTTTAGTATAAATATAAGCACAATGGAACGTGGCACAATGCCAATTAAATATGGTGCAACTAGCACTATTCCGAGGTATTTTTGGCCTTACATATAAATACAATTGGACAAACCTGTTATAGATAAATGTTTGCAATTTTATGTGAAGCTAAAATTACGGTTTGATTTATTAGTGATTTTTAAGTTTTCAACGTGGAGGTGTAAATATTTAGTACCACAGATGAATGTGTTCTATTTTTTTCGGGGGGATTTTGATACAGGACCCTATGAGAGACTGGCGCACAAAATGACGGAATCTATTAATGCTTTGATACGTAGTTTGACAGCCATAAGGTTAAAAAATGTGAAGTAACGTTTAATTTGTAGTTTTCAATTATTTGCTAAGTGTGCTGCTTTGTCAACACAACACATCTATATTGTCATGTTTTTTAGTGAATGATAAAATAACAGAAGATATACTGTATGTGTAATTTTCAATTCACTAAATGTTTCTTTACAAAAGAAATGGTAAATAATGTTAGGCCAATATTTAAAGTGAATGTAAATTTTGATGCTAAAGTGTCCGGTTTTTAAAAATTCGATTAAAAACAGGGGCACTTTAATTCATCAAAATTTACATTTTACTCGTGAAAAAAAACTTGCCTTTTAAACTTGACCGCAGCTCCAGCTTCCTCTGGTCATCGCAAGCCATTTCTGATGTCAGAAATGATGAATAGGTCATCCTCCAATCACGGCTTCCCCCCCGGGGGAATCGGTGTCTGATTTAACACCGTGATTGGAGGAAGCCAGATTCCTCTTTTTAGACCCAGGAAGAGGCTTTGCGACGGGTGGAGAAAGCTGGAGCTGTTGTCAAGATAAAAAGGTAAGTTTATTTATTTATTTTTATTTTTTTTCACAACAGGAGTGAAATGTAAATTTTGATGAATTAAAGGGCCCTTGTTTTTAATAAAAATTTTAAAAACCGGGCACTTTAACATTCACTTTAAGGTTATGGATACATTATATTATTCTCTGAGTATTTTTCAGTTGGTTCTTTATTTATTTATTTTTGTAGAATAATTTCTCTGTTTTAATGGACTTTATGTCAAATCAGTTCTTTTAAATTTTAACGTTGCTGTCATTTTACGGTCCGTTAGCAGCACGTTGAAAACTATAATTTAAGCTAAAAAAAAATGGAAGCAGATTGACACGCAGAACAACACAAAGGATTTATTAAAAGTTTCAAATCAATTCCATAATAATATGGCACATGCTGCTTATGACACTTATTTAAAAAGTTGTAATCATTTTCAGCTAAACAGAACACATTCAGCCTGTAATTTACTGGCATAAGGATTAATGTCTTAGCGGAAATCTAATTGAGTTTTTTTTTCCCCTCGGTAGATTAAAGCGACGTAATGATTTTAGTCTGTATTTTAATTGCAACAATTCTGCTACATTAGAGGAAAAGTCTCATTATAAAAGTACAATCAGGGGAGACAGGTAAAAGGCAAAGTAAGCCAAAATGACACTGTAATGGTACAGACAGCTCATGCAATTTTAATAGACTTTTACTTTACTTCTATTATCAAAATGACTTTGCACTATTGGTAGTCTTTGTTGAAAAGCATACTTTTCAACAAATATGTTTAGGTTTTTCTCTTCCGTACATTTGACAGAAATGTCCCTGTATGTGCACCTATTGGGGTAAACAGACAGAATCTAAACATCTCTAATCTGCAACAGATCTTACTGCAACTCCAGGAGACTGAACCCAACCTGCAGACACATGTGAGAGTTTAGCATAAGCCATGCACCAACTGAAGCAAGATACCAGTGTAGCATGTAGCATAAGCCATGCACCAACTGAAGCAGGATACCAGTGTAGCATAAGCCATGCACCAACTGAAGCAGGATACCAGTGTAGCATAAGCCATGCACCAACTGAAGCAGGATACCAGTGTAGCATAAGCCATGCACCAACTGAAGCAGGATACCAGTGTAGCATAAGTTGTGCACCAACTGAAGCAGGATACCAGTGTAGCATAAGCCATGCACCAACTGAAGCAGGATACCAGTGTAGCATAAGTTGTGCACCAACTGAAGCAGGATACCAGTGTAGCATAAGCCATGCACCAACTGAAGCAGGATACCAGTGTAGCATGCAGCATAAGACATGCACCAACTGAAGCAGGATACCAGTGTAGCATAAGTCATGCACCAACTGAAGCAGGATACCAGTGTAGCATGCAGCATAAGACATGCACCAACTGAAGCAGGATACCAGTGTAGCATAAGTCATGCACCAACTGAAGCAGGATACCAGTGTAGCATGTAGCTTAAGTCATGCACCAACTGAAGCAGGACACCAGTGTAGCATGCAGCATAAGACGTGCACCAACTGAAGCAGGATACCAGTGTAGCATGTGACATAAGTCATGCACCAACTGAAGCAGGATACCAGTGTAGCATGCAGCATAAGTCGTGCACCAACTGAAGCAGGATACAGGTGTAGCATGTAGCATAAGACGTGCACCAACTGAAGCAGGATACCAGTGTAGCATGTAGCATAAGTCATGCACCAACTGAAGCAGGATACCAGTGTAGCATAAGCCATGCACCAACTGAAGCAGGATACCAGTGTAGCATGTAGCATAAGCCATGCACCAGCTGAAGCAGGATACCAGTGTAGCATGTAGCATAAGTCATGCACCAACTGAAGCAGGATACCAGTGTAGCATGTAGCATAAGAAGTGCACCAACTGAAGCAGGATACCAGTTTAGCATGTAGCATAAGTCATGCACCAACTGAAGCAGGATACCAGTGTAGCATAAGCCATGCACCAACTGAAGCAGGATACCAGTGTAGCATGTAGCATAAGTCATGCACCAACTGAAGCAGGATACCAGTGTAGCATGTACCATAAGCCATGCACCAACTGAAGCAGGATACCAGTGTAGCATGTAGCATAAGCCATGCACAAACTGAAGCAGGATACCATTGTAGCATGTAGCATAAGTCATGCACCAACTGAAGCAGGATACTAGTGTAGCATGTAACATAAGCCATGCACCAACTGAAGCAGGATACCAGTGTAGCATGTAACATAAGTCATGCACCAACTGAAGCAGGATACCTGTGTATTATGTAGCATTATTCATGCACCAACTGAAGCAAGATACCAGTGTAGCATGTAGCATAAGTCATGCACCAACTGAAGCAGGATACCAGTGTAGCATGTAACATAAGCCATGCACCAACTGAAGCAGGATACCAGTGTAGCATGTAGCATAAGCCATGCACCAAATGAAGCAGGATACCAGTGTAGCATGTAACATAAGCCGTGCACCAAATGAAGCAGGATACCAGTGTAGCATGTAGCATAAGTCGTGCACCAACTGAAGCAGGATACCAGTGTAGCATAAGTCATGCACCAACTGAAGCAGGATACCAGTGTAGCATGTAGCATAATTCATGCACCAACTGAAGCAGGATACCAGTAGCATGTAGCATAAGCCATGCACCAACTGAAGCAGGATACCAGTGTAGCATGTAACATAAGCCATGCACCAACTGAAGCAGGATACCAGTGTAGCATAAGCCATGCACCAACTGAAGCAGGATAGCAGTGTAGCATGTAACATAAGCCATGCACCAACTGAAGCAGGATACCAGTGTAGCATGTAGCATAAGCCATGCACCAACTGAAGCAGGATACCAGTGTAGCATAAGTTGTGCACCAACTGAAGCAGGATACCAGTGTAGCATGTAGCATAAGTCATGCACCAACTGAAGCAGGATACCAGTGTAGCATAAGCCATCCACCAACTGAAGCAGGATACCAGTGTAGCATGTAACATAAGCCATGCACCAACTGAAGCAGGATACCAGTGTAGCATAAGTTGTGCACCAACTGAAGCAGGATACCAGTGTAGCATGTAGCATAAGTCATGCACCAACTGAAGCAGGATACCAGTGTAGCATAAGCCATGCACCAACTGAAGCAGGATACCAGTGTAGCATAAGCCATGCACCAACTGAAGCAGGATACCAGTGTAGCATAAGCCATGCACCAACTGAAGCAGGATACCAGTGTAGCATAAGCCATGCACCAACTGAAGCAGGATACCAGTGTAGCATAAGTTGTGCACCAACTGAAGCAGGATACCAGTGTAGCATAAGTTGTGCACCAACTGAAGCAGGATACCAGTGTAGCATAAGTTGTGCACCAACTGAAGCAGGATACCAGTGTAGCATAAGTCATGCACCAACCGAAGCAGGATACCACTGTAGCATGTAGCATACGCCATGCACCAACTGAAGCAGGATACCAGTGTAGCATGTTTATGCTTTTGCAAGGAGTTCAGTAAACCAGCTATTTTCTCAATTCTCATTGCATTATTACAGCCAGAAGTATTGTCTATGTCACTGATCTTTGTACAGATCAATATTCACTTAGAGAAACACTTTTACATTACACTTGCATGTGTATAAATGTAACAGAGAAATCTGATGCACTCATTTAGTTTTATTGATTTGATGACTCAGTGCTGTTCTGTAAGACAAAAAAAACATTATAGTGATTTCAGGGGAGTCTTGATACCAGTGTAGCATGTAACATAAGCCATGCACCAACTGAAGCAGGATACCAGTGTAGCATGTGACATAAGCCGTGCACCAAATGAAGCAGGATACCAGTGTAGCATGTAGCATAAGTCATGCACCAACTGAAGCAGGATACCAGTGTAGCATAAGTCGTGCACCAACTGAAGCAGGATACCAGTGTAGCATAAGCCATGCACCAACTGAAGCAGGATACCAGTGTAGCATGTAGCATAAGCCATGCACCAACTGAAGCAGGATACCAGTAGCATGTAGCATAAGTCATGCACCAACTGAAGCAGGATACCAGTGTAGCATGTAACATAAGCCATGCACCAACTGAAGCAGGATACCAGTGTAGCATAAGCCATGCACCAACTGAAGCAGGATACCAGTGTAGCATGTAACATAAGCCATGCACCAACTGAAGCAGGATACCAGTGTAGCATGTAGCATACGTCGTGCACCAACTGAAGCAGGATACCAGTGTAGCATAAGTCATGCACCAACTGAAGCAGGATACCAGTGTAGCATAAGCCATGCACCAACTGAAGCAGGATACCAGTGTAGCATGTAACATAAGCCATGCACCAACTGAAGCAGGATACCAGTGTAGCATGTAGCATAAGCCATGCACCAACTGAAGCAGGATACCAGTGTAGCATGTAGCATAAGTCATCCACCAACTGAAGCAGGATACCAGTGTAGCATAAGTTGTGCACCAACTGAAGCAGGATACCAGTGTAGCATGTAGCATAAGTCATGCACCAACTGAAGCAGGATACCAGTGTAGCATAAGTTGTGCACCAACTGAAGCAGGATACCAGTGTAGCATGTAGCATAAGTCATGCACCAACTGAAGCAGGATACCAGTGTAGCATAAGCCATCCACCAACTGAAGCAGGATACCAGTGTAGCATGTAACATAAGCCATGCACCAACTGAAGCAGGATACCAGTGTAGCATAAGTTGTGCACCAACTGAAGCAGGATACCAGTGTAGCATGTAGCATAAGTCATGCACCAACTGAAACAGGATACCAGTGTAGCATAAGCCATGCACCAACTGAAGCAGGATACCAGTGTAGCATGTAGCATAAGTCGTGCACCAACTGAAGCAGGATACCAGTGTAGCATAAGTCATGCACCAACTGAAGCAGGATACCAGTGTAGCATAAGCCATGCACCAACTGAAGCAGGATACCAGTGTAGCATGTAACATAAGCCATGCACCAACTGAAGCAGGATACCAGTGTAGCATGTAGCATAAGCCATGCACCAACTGAAGCAGGATACCAGTGTAGCATGTAGCATAAGTCATCCATCAACTGAAGCAGGATACCAGTGTAGCATAAGTTGTGCACCAACTGAAGCAGGATACCAGTGTAGCATGTAGCATAAGTCATGCACCAACTGAAGCAGGATACCAGTGTAGCATAAGTTGTGCACCAACTGAAGCAGGATACCAGTGTAGCATGTAGCATAAGTCATGCACCAACTGAAGCAGGATACCAGTGTAGCATAAGCCATCCACCAACTGAAGCAGGATACCAGTGTAGCATGTAACATAAGCCATGCACCAACTGAAGCAGGATACCAGTGTAGCATAAGTTGTGCACCAACTGAAGCAGGATACCAGTGTAGCATGTAGCATAAGTCATGCACCAACTGAAACAGGATACCAGTGTAGCATAAGCCATGCACCAACTGAAGCAGGATACCAGTGTAGCATAAGTTGTGCACCAACTGAAGCAGGATACCAGTGTAGCATAAGTTGTGCACCAACTGAAGCAGGATACCAGTGTAGCATGTAGCATAAGTCATGCACCAACTGAAGCGTGATACCAGTGTAGCATGTAGCATACGCCATGCACCAACTGAAGCAGGATACCAGTGTAGCATGTTTATGCTTTTGCAAGGAGTTCAGTAAACCAGCTATTTTCTCAATTCTCATTGCATTATTACAGCCAGAAGTATTGTCTATGTCACTGATCTTTGTACAGATCAATATTCACTTAGAGAAACACTTTTACATTACACTTGCATGTGTATAAATGTAACAGAGAAATCTGATGCACTCATTTAGTTTTATTGATTTGATGACTCAGTGCTGTTCTGTAAGACAAAAAAAAACATTATAGTGATTTCAGGGGAGTCTTGATACCAGTGTAGCATGTAACATAAGCCATGCACCAACTGAAGCAGGATACCAGTGTAGCATGTGACATAAGCCGTGCACCAAATGAAGCAGGATACCAGTGTAGCATGTAGCATAAGTCATGCACCAACTGAAGCAGGATACCAGTGTAACATAAGTCGTGCACCAACTGAAGCAGGATACCAGTGTAGCATAAGCCATGCACCAACTGAAGCAGGATACCAGTGTAGCATGTAGCATAAGCCATGCACCAACTGAAGCAGGATACCAGTAGCATGTAGCATAAGTCATGCACCAACTGAAGCAGGATACCAGTGTAGCATGTAACATAAGCCATGCACCAACTGAAGCAGGATACCAGTGTAGCATAAGCCATGCACCAACTGAAGCAGGATACCAGTGTAGCATGTAACATAAGCCATGCACCAACTGAAGCAGGATACCAGTGTAGCATGTAGCATAAGTCGTGCACCAACTGAAGCAGGATACCAGTGTAGCATAAGTCATGCACCAACTGAAGCAGGATACCAGTGTAGCATAAGCCATGCACCAACTGAAGCAGGATACCAGTGTAGCATGTAACATAAGCCATGCACCAACTGAAGCAGGATACCAGTGTAGCATGTAGCATAAGCCATGCACCAACTGAAGCAGGATACCAGTGTAGCATGTAGCATAAGTCATCCACCAACTGAAGCAGGATACCAGTGTAGCATAAGTTGTGCACCAACTGAAGCAGGATACCAGTGTAGCATGTAGCATAAGTCATGCACCAACTGAAGCAGGATACCAGTGTAGCATAAGTTGTGCACCAACTGAAGCAGGATACCAGTGTAGCATAAGTCATGCACCAACTGAAGCAGGATACCAGTGTAGCATAAGCCATCCACCAACTGAAGCAGGATACCAGTGTAGCATGTAACATAAGCCATGCACCAACTGAAGCAGGATACCAGTGTAGCATAAGTTGTGCACCAACTGAAGCAGGATACCAGTGTAGCATGTAGCATAAGTCATGCACCAACTGAAACAGGATACCAGTGTAGCATAAGCCATGCACCAACTGAAGCAGGATACCAGTGTAGCATAAGCCATGCACCAACTGAAGCAGGATACCAGTGTAGCATAAGCCATGCACCAACTGAAGCAGGATACCAGTGTAGCATAAGTTGTGCACCAACTGAAGCAGGATACCAGTGTAGCATAAGTTGTGCACCAACTGAAGCAGGATACCAGTGTAGCATGTAGCATAAGTCATGCACCAACTGAAGCGTGATACCAGTGTAGCATGTAGCATACGCCATGCACCAACTGAAGCAGGATACCAGTGTAGCATGTTTATGCTTTTGCAAGGAGTTCAGTAAACCAGCTATTTTCTCAATTCTCATTGCATTATTACAGCCAGAAGTATTGTCTATGTCACTGATCTCTGTACAGATCAATATTCACTTAGAGAAACACTTTTACATTACACTTGCATGTGTATAAATGTAACAGAGAAATCTGATGCACTCATTTAGTTTTATTGATTTGATGACTCAGTGCTGTTCTGTAAGACAAAAAAAAACATTATAGTGATTTCAGGGGAGTCTTGATACCAGTGTAGCATGTAACATAAGCCATGCACCAACTGAAGCAGGATACCAGTGTAGCATGTGACATAAGCCGTGCACCAAATGAAGCAGGATACCAGTGTAGCATGTAGCATAAGTCATGCACCAACTGAAGCAGGATACCAGTGTAGCATAAGTCGTGCACCAACTGAAGCAGGATACCAGTGTAGCATAAGCCATGCACCAACTGAAGCAGGATACCAGTGTAGCATGTAGCATAAGCCATGCACCAACTGAAGCAGGATACCAGTAGCATGTAGCATAAGTCATGCACCAACTGAAGCAGGATACCAGTGTAGCATGTAACATAAGCCATGCACCAACTGAAGCAGGATACCAGTGTAGCATAAGCCATGCACCAACTGAAGCAGGATACCAGTGTAGCATGTAACATAAGCCATGCACCAACTGAAGCAGGATACCAGTGTAGCATGTAGCATAAGTCGTGCACCAACTGAAGCAGGATACCAGTGTAGCATAAGTCATGCACCAACTGAAGCAGGATACCAGTGTAGCATAAGCCATGCACCAACTGAAGCAGGATACCAGTGTAGCATGTAACATAAGCCATGCACCAACTGAAGCAGGATACCAGTGTAGCATGTAGCATAAGCCATGCACCAACTGAAGCAGGATACCAGTGTAGCATGTAGCATAAGTCATCCACCAACTGAAGCAGGATACCAGTGTAGCATAAGTTGTGCACCAACTGAAGCAGGATACCAGTGTAGCATGTAGCATAAGTCATGCACCAACTGAAGCAGGATACCAGTGTAGCATAAGTTGTGCACCAACTGAAGCAGGATACCAGTGTAGCATGTAGCATAAGTCATGCACCAACTGAAGCAGGATACCAGTGTAGCATAATCCATCCACCAACTGAAGCAGGATACCAGTGTAGCATGTAACATAAGCCATGCACCAACTGAAGCAGGATACCAGTGTAGCATAAGTTGTGCACCAACTGAAGCAGGATACCAGTGTAGCATGTAGCATAAGTCATGCACCAACTGAAACAGGATACCAGTGTAGCATAAGCCATGCACCAACTGAAGCAGGATACCAGTGTAGCATAAGCCATGCACCAACTGAAGCAGGATACCAGTGTAGCATAAGCCATGCACCAACTGAAGCAGGATACCAGTGTAGCATAAGTTGTGCACCAACTGAAGCAGGATACCAGTGTAGCATAAGTTGTGCACCAACTGAAGCAGGATACCAGTGTAGCATGTAGCATAAGTCATGCACCAACTGAAGCGTGATACCAGTGTAGCATGTAGCATACGCCATGCACCAACTGAAGCAGGATACCAGTGTAGCATGTTTATGCTTTTGCAAGGAGTTCAGTAAACCAGCTATTTTCTCAATTCTCATTGCATTATTACAGCCAGAAGTATTGTCTATGTCACTGATCTCTGTACAGATCAATATTCACTTAGAGAAACACTTTTACATTACACTTGCATGTGTATAAATGTAACAGAGAAATCTGATGCACTCATTTAGTTTTATTGATTTGATGACTCAGTGCTGTTCTGTAAGACAAAAAAAACATTATAGTGATTTCAGGGGAGTCTTGTACTCACAAAATACAATAAATAGATTTCACATGTATCCCTGTAACTTCCATAGACGTACCCATCTATAAATGTACGTGCATTTGGTTTAATGTGCAGCAGAAAAATATTAACATCGCTCAAGCGCAATCAGTAGGACTTCTATTTTTACACTTATGTTATCAGACTAAAGTTATTTGTGATCTCTCGAGCAATAGTCTGGCACACTAACATCTGCATGTCAAATAGCACAAATGCGCTAAATCCCTCTCATATTAGACTTCTATCAGGGGCTCAATAAATCTGTTGGATATTGTTCGAGCATTGTAACAGAAGTAGTAGAGTTCTTTATGTAGTCCTGTGCTTTACTGATAATAATAAGTTTACTTCAGGTGCTACATTTTACAGCAGTATTTTTTATTGCGCTCACGCACTACACTTTACTCACCACGAGCATAATGAGGGCTGGATTACGAGTGGAGTGCTAGAAGTTAGCGTTTTGTGCATGTCGGGTAGCGCTCGTATTACAATTTGAAAGTAAAAAGTTTTCACTGACACGTGCAAAAAGCTGAACATTGAATATCACAATCGTGCTAACGTATTCCCCATAGAAGTCAATGAAACATGAAAAGAGTAAAAAACTAAGACCCCACTCGAGTGCAAACCCGATTGTGTTTTCTCAAGTAAATGAACCCAACATGAAAATATGAATATTTTACATTCCAGTGTTCTTTACATAGAAGAATATGTTCTATTTATTCTTAAATACATATTTCTACATATATCTGATGGTATTTTGGTCAAATATATATATATTTAAAAATACTTAGAACATATTCTGCTATGTGAACATTGGAATGGAAAATATTTACAGTAAATACATAAACACTTTATTAAATATGAATATTTCATAAATATGCTTTTACATTTTTTCATATACTTGACTATATGAAATTCCAAACCCAATCCAGCCGAATTTAGTACATAATACTAGTCTAATCCCTCCTAACACTTACCGAAATTCCGAATTTCCGAACCGAATCCAGCCGAATTTATTCGAATCCGAATGAATCCGAAACAAATCCGAACCGTATTTATTCAAATCCGAATGAATCCGAAACAAATCCGAACCAAATTGATTCAAATTTTTCCGAATTCGAATCGCTCCGAACCGAAATTCGAAAAAATCCGAATCGATCCGAACCGAAAGTGTTTTTATGTGTATATGTCTGTAAATACACATATAAATATATACGTACACACATATAAACACACACACACACATATAAATATATATATATAGATATTCAAAGCCTCTGACGAAGCGCGCCCATGTTATGTCATGTTACGTCGGCATCCGGCGAAACTTTGAAGCAAATGTTTGTGCTTCTACGGATTACTTGGCAAATATACTATTGGGCACATTCAAGGCACATTCTTATCCCTGTTGGATTTAGGCGGCCTTTTTTTACAAGCCCAGGTATTCGGGCATAGTGTAACAATTTTAAAGCTTTCAATATAGCTTTAAATTTGAACTGCAATATAGCAGCTTTCAAGGAACGGTGTCCTTCTCCTGTTGAAAGCATCACTGTCTGCAGGTCAACTTAAGAGATACATCTTTAACCTATTTACCAATGCCTGTACCTTACCTCATTTGATTGAGGGCATAATTTCGAGTACCCATCTGAATGAGATGTTTTTGTTGTGAACTTTTATCTTTATTATATTAAACATATTGCACTAGGAGAAGTGCTTTTGTGCACTTGTTTTCTTCATAAATGGAAAGAGTCCACAGCTGCATTCATTACTTTTGGGAATTCAGAACCTGGCCACCAGGAGAAGGCAAAGACACTCCAGCCAGAGGCTTAAATACTCCTCCCACTCCCCTCATCCCCCAGTCATTCTTTGCCTTTCGTCCCAGGAGGTTGGCAGAGAAGTGTCAGAAGTTTTCGATAGTCTCTTATGGAGGGTAGTACTCTTCGGCATGGGACTGGAGTCTTAAGTAGTCCTGTCAGCCTCTCAGTGAGAGCATGGGTGAAAGTTAGAGTCCGGAGATGCAGGAAGAGTCTTTCTGCGAAACCATTTCGACTCATATTAACAGCTCCACAAGCAATCAGCGTTGACTAGTTTTGCTGCCTGCTTTTTTCTCTTACGTCCATGGTAGAAGCGACGCTACTATCTATCACACTTGAAGGGCCGTGTTCCTGTTCCATGGCGTAGATTCCGGTAAGATCGCTTCATTTTACTTTCATCATGGATGTATTCTAATTACAACTGTTTACCCGAGAGGGGCTACAACCTTTCGAGGATAACTTTAACATAGGGTCTCAGTATGGTCCTTTTTGTATCTAGGAATCAAGGTTTAATATCTCCTGAGGGGGGTTATTGAACAGGGGTGTTTATAATCATGTTTATGTGATTCTATCTGCTACTGTGTAGTGTTGCTCCAGCTCATGGCTATTTTGGAACATAATGGCCTATGTCTAGTGACGCAACCTTTACGATCGGGTGCGCTTTTGCATGGACTGCACGGTTTACCTTGTGACCTCATTTCCACTTTCCTGACCTTGTGGCGACGGAGAAATCCTGGTCCGCTGGTGTCTGTTTATCTGGAGGTGGTGAGTGCCCCAGCCATTGGGGGTGTAAGGTGCCGTTTAGATTTTTCTTATTGGCCCATTATTTATTCAGTGTCCCAGTTATGGAGGATTCTGATTTTTTGGAGACGGATATTTCTGATTCAGACTCTACTTCTAGCGAAGAATATGAATTGGCCCGGGTGATACATGCCCATCAGTTATGTTCCGAATGCCGTTTTAGAGTGCTCTGTTCCTCTGGATCAAGGAATCAGGTGCCCACTGAGCCATCGGTCTCTGGGGATTCTATTTCTCACAAGACGAGTTCCCTACCACCAACTCTTACTACGCATGCAGGTAACCCAAAATGCTACTTAAACTTCTAGGGAGTGTGGCCTGTTCCCACCTGGCCATATCTTTGGCACTGGCGCATCTGCACCTCCCAGGAGTGTGCTTACGATATTGTCCGTGTTCTGTTAACCAGGGCTCATCAGGCGTGGGATCGCCTAGTCCAGTTCAGCCCTCCGGGGAAGCGACTGCCCCTGAGGCCTCAGGGGGTCAACCTTCGGGGGTTGGTGTTTTCTTTTGTCTCGGCAGAGGTATGTTACACCTTTCGTTATAGACTGAGGCACCTTCGTGTTCTATTAAGGCACGTTTTTGGCGTTGCTGGAGGATCCCACTCTTAATGGGTCTGGGGATTCTCAGTCTTAATCTTCGATTGGCTTGCATGCATAGACATAAGGGGTCGCACTTTTTACAAAAGTCTGTCTGACTGTTCTTTATCCCTCCATCTCGGGGGAGACTCTATGGGGCCTTGACAGTGCTGGGGCCCTTGGTTTCAGGCTGGTCCTGACTGGGTACAAATCCTTCTGTCTTTGAGGCCTAGTTCAGACACATGGCGCTTTTTTATGTCCAGTGAGGGTGCCTAGTGATCACAATATGATTTGTGTGGTTTACTTGATATATTTTACAAGCTTCATCTAGCATCCTGAGAGGACTTGAGGGTCTGTGGTTGCTTAGGGGCATGGGGTCAGTCCTCATTCGCCTTTCAAGCTAGTGGGCCGGGACTCCATGGAGATCCGTGGCGACATGCTCAGTCATTTCCCATTTTTCTGGGAACTAGATTGTTTTTCATTCCTGTTGTGGGTTGGAGGCTTGGAGGATTTAGGTCCTTCATACTGCTGTTCTTACGGCTTTGCCTTTCATGGTCTCTTTGGAAGTGTCCTATAAGGACTTGTTCCTTTTAGAGGTTCTCTTCCTTTGCGTCGAGACTTTCTGGACTACGTCCGTTTTTTCTGGAATTAGGAAGTAAAGGCAGTGAGGCTCTGTCTTCCTTCGGGGGTTAGTCGTCTCCATATCAGGGGCGATAGGAAGTGTTGTCTCTTTGTCCAAGCTTTTTGCTTAGGGGATGTTTTTCTAACTGGGTTCGAGATGCTTTGCATTCTTCTCCCTTGGGTGTGGTCCTCTGGAACGTTAATCTCAAAGGATTATGGAAACTAGCCTTTCTTTCTTCTCTCTTTCGGGTGACTATGTTCTCATTCTCATTTCCCTTTGTGCTGCCCTTGGGGCCTTTGGGCTCCAGAGAAATTGCGTGACTTTGGCGCGGCCTAGCACCTTGTTAGCGGGGTGTTGACCTCCGGCTAAGGGTGTTCTCTTCGCTTTGGGCTGGGAATTACAAGGGAGTCCTGTACCCATTCTCCGGGTTTCCCGGTTCTCATCCCCTGTGAGTCTGATTGCTTCAGACGGGGTATCTTGTGTTCCCTGGGGGTGTCGTTCTAGGACAATACTGGGTCCCGGGTTCTTGTCTTGGATCCTTCTGGGATGTCTGGAGACTTATGATCCTGTGTACTGGTTCAGGACGACCCAGTTTTTTCAGGGACCCTATGTTGCGACATAGGGGCTAGCTCATTGGGCTTACAAGCTGAAGGCCAGAGTTCACATCCACCTTTGGGTACTGGTTATAAACTTTAAGACTTGACTTTTCCGTCGGACGAAGTGTGCTCCTCTTCAGGGGGAGTTTTTTCTCTGTTGGGTCAACAGTGGTGTCTGGATGATTTTTTTTTTTTTTGATCATACTATGGTTTTATGTCTTGTGGACATGTATGCTGTTCTTATCTGTGTCCTTCCCTTTTGAGGCGATAGTTTGTCTTCCTTATGAGCTGGGGTTTCCTCTCTCTGGAGGGTCTTTGTCCTGCCCTATGTGTAGGAGGTTGGATCAGGTGGCTTATTTCTTTAAGGGGTAGCATCTGCTGCTCTGTGGGCTCTGTTCCACCTGTTGGAATTTGATCACTCTACGTAGAGACTGTCTAATAAAATTGTGACGGGTCTTCCTACAGATCTATTGCACTTTTCTCTGTTCCAGGTCATAGGGGGTTCTCCTTGGGAGTACCTTATTTTGAAGGAGCAGATTGGGTTGGCACCAGAGCTCTGTTGGGGTGGGTGAGTCCCCGCTTTTTCTTTTCATTCCCTGGGGGCTTGTGGTTGGGGTATTTCTGTCCCCCCTGTCTATCAGACATGTCTGTCGCTTGGGCTGGTCCGATGTTGGAGCAGGATCTGAGATCTGTTGCTCTGCTAATACGTCCTCAGAGCATTCAAGGTACGGTAAGCCTCTTGAGGTTTCTCCTTTCTACATGTTCAAGGTTTGTGGGAAGGACTGGCGGCTCTTAGATAGCCTGCAACGTTATCTGCTGGTTAGTTGATACTTAATCTGAAGGATCCTATCTTCCGCTGCTCTCTGCTTGCCCTGCAAATATTTAAGTTTCAGAGTAATTTTTCCATGACTGCAGCGTGCAGTGTTTTTGCCTTAGGTGTTGTTCTTCAGACCTATGAGCTTTCTGCACGAGGTTTCGTTTCTGAATATTTTGGTATTCTGAGCTACCTTTTTGCGACTTGGGGACCTTTGTCTTCAGTTGCTTTTTTTTTTTTTTTTAAAAAAAGCTTTATTCAACACTTTAGCATACAGATAAACAACACAAAATGTAATAATCTATCAAAATTAACTCAAGTATTTTCCTTTATCCTTAGATAACAGTTTTTGTAGGTTTCCATAACTTCTGTTGTCGTTGTCTGATAACTTCTACTTAACGAAAATAGTTAATATTTACTAACAATTTAAAGTGTATATGTAAAGCCCAAAATTAAATAACTCTAAATCTTTCTGTTCATTGTATATAGATTTTCTTTTTTTTTTTACTTTTTTTTTATTTTCCTAAACTCGTCTAATAAAATTTAGCTTAGAATAATATGGGATCTTCAACAATACAGAATCCCAAACCATTTTCTTCCCATTTCATTCCCTTCTTAGCTTCATACCATAGGAGTCTTCCTATATATTTATTTGTAAAATATTCACTATATCATAGTATAGATCCATCTGATCCATCAATTGATAGTGGAACTTTTCCATTGATACTGAGTATTGTATTTGTGACTTCCATTCTATTATTGTCAGAACTCTTTTCTGCTTCCAGAGTCTAGGTATAATCTGTTTGGCACTATTCAGGAGAATATACAGTGCTTTATCATGTAATATTGATAGTTTTGGTATTGGCTTATATAGTAAAACAGTTATCGGTTCTAAAGCCAGTTTTATTTTTAATAATCTATTTATCTCTATTATTATTAGCGACCAATAATTAAAAATTGTTGGGCATAGCCACCATAAGTGTAACATTGTACCTATCTCTCCACATTCTCTCCAGCATTGGCCTGAGGAGTTAGGGAATATTGCTTTAATCCTTTTAGGGGTTAGATTCCATCTCATCAAAAATTTATAATTTGTTTCTTGTATACTAGACGATATTGAAGCTTTAATATGCCGTTGGAAAATTATATTCCATTCTTTCCTTGTGGGTGGTTTTATAAATTCTCGTGACCATGCCTTAGTATAAGATGGTAAATCTAAAGTTGTGGATGTCATTATTGTTTTATAGATAAGTGATAGTATACCTTTTGTAGGTGTTTCTCCTGAACATAATACTTCAAAGGGAAGCCTTTGTCTAGTTAAGTCTCGTTTCCTTAAAGGATTACTTTCTGTTATAATTTTTAAGCTAAACAACTAACATATTAAAGTTAATAAACATTAATTAAAACCTACTGACCTATATTTTCTCCAAAACAAAGTTTCATAACGTTCTAAAAGTTATATATTTTATTCGCTGATGATGTCACGTTATCCTGCCCACTATTTTCAGCACTGCGTGTTCAAAATACTTAAACCAATAACTTTGTGTTTAAAGCTCCATTTTGAAACCTAGGTATTGTTAACGGATTGGTACAGAGCAAAGGATACCCACAGAGTGGGTTTGGAAAACAATTAAATTTGCAGACAAGATTTCTGATATACGGTAGAGATATGTTAATGAAATGCTATTGATAAAAAGCGTATTTGGGGTAGTTAGTTAGTAACCGGCATAGAAAATATGTACTTACAGTGGCCCTTTAAGTATGTATCAAAAAAAGATTTAAGCTGAAAGTACCTAAACCAAGAATTAAATATCATCACCCCGATATTAATTAGTTCTACTTTTGATTTTAGAATGTTTCCATTCATAAAAGTGTAGAATGGTAATGAATCCTCCAATGTTAATATACTAATTTCTCCTCCATATTTACAAAATGGTAAGGATTTGTCTAGTATGATCGATGTAAGTGGAGAGGGTATTGTTGAAATTGAATTTTTAAATTTTAGAATGGTTTCCCATGTTCATATCAACTCTTTAAAAATTGGATACGCTTGCATATTTTTAGACCATGTTTTTATTGGTAACCAGCAATTGCTCCCTAATTGTCTAACTTGTATTAAATTATGCTCTAATTGTACCCATTCTTTCTGTTTGAAATTCTTACTCCAATCCACTATTCTCTGTAGTATTGCTGCTCTCCTATATTTTAATAAACAAGGTACCCCCAGCCCCCCTTTATCCTTTGGTAAATAAAGAGTTATTTTAGATATTCTTGGGGTGATTCCGTGCCATATATATCGATTTAGTAGAGATCTTCAGTTGCTTTTTAGAGTGCGGTTGCACTGTGTTAGGGAAGATCCTCTCTGTTTCAGACTCCCGGCCTTATCTCGTGGTTTCTGTATTTTGGGGGTCTGGTCTCCCCTTGTTTCTATGAGACTGGTGGGTCTCTGTTGGTATGGGGTTCCTTATGCTAGCTGGACAGATAGCTCAGCATACTAATGCACTGTGGCTACTCTGCACTGTAGCAAACCGAGGGTTGCAAGTTCGATCCCCGGCGAGGTCTACTCAGCCTTCCTCCTTTCGAGGTTGATAAAATGAGCAGCGCCTTCACGTTTTCTCTGTGGAAGAATACAGTAGCTTTTTCCCTTTCCACAACTCCCCGCCCGTATTTTTCTGTGGGGCGCCTGTTATTTTTGTTCTTCTGGCACCTTTTTCACCCTGATATTTCTTCTACTGTTCCTTGTTCCCTCGACAGAATGACTGGGGGATTAGGGAAGTGGGGGAGGTATTTAAGCCTTTGGCTGTGGTGTCTTTGCCTCCTCCTGGTGGCCAGGTTCTGAATTCCCAAAAGTAATGAATGCAGCTGCGGACTCTTTCCATCTGAAGAAAATAAAATTATCAGGTAAGCATACATACACACACACACACAGTCGTATGCAAAAGTTTAGGTACCCCTGACAATTTCCATGATTTTCATTTAAAGAAAATTATCAGGTAAGCATAATTTAAGTTTTTTCTAGATAACACACTCACACACATATACATACACATACAGGTAGCCCTCAGTTTATGCCGGGGTTAGGTTCCAGAAGGAATGGTTGTAAATCAAAACCGTTGTAAATTAAAATCCAGTTTATAATGTGAGGGAGTTAATGTGAGGGAGTTAGGTTCCAGGCCCCTCTCAAAATTGTCATAAGTAACACCTAATACATTATTTTTAAAGCTTTGAAATGAAGACTTTAAATGCTAAACAGCATTATAAACCTAATAAAATAATCCCACAACACAGAATATATAATTAAACTAAGTTAAATGAACAAGAACATTTGCTAAACAGCATTATAAACCTAATAAAATAATCACACAACACAGACTTTACTTGCATTTTTCTGCAAACAGTTCTTTTTATGCATTCCAATCTGGACTGATTTATAGACAGGAAGATCTTGTTCCTTTGCAAGCTGCTCGATAGCTCAGGTCTGGTTAAACTGTTGTTGAACGATGCACAGTGAGACCATCTGCAGCAAGATGATGAGGTAGGTCTTTGGAGGTGGTCTGTGGGCTGTTTTTGACCATTCTCACCATCCTTTGACTTTGCCTCTCCGAGATTTTACCTCTGGCCTTAACAAGAACTGTGCCTGTGGTCTTCCATTTCCTCACTATGTTCCTCACAGTGGACACTGACAGCTTAAAGGGACAGTCTACACCAGAATTTTTATTGTTTTAAAAGATAGATAATCCCTTTATTACCCATTCCCCAGTTTTGCATAACCAACACAGTTATAATAATATACTTTTAACCTCTGTGATTATCTTGTATCTAAGCCTCTGCAAACTTTCCCTTTATTTCAGTTCTTTTGCAGACTTGCAGTTTAGCCAATCAGTGCCTGCTCCCAGATAACTTCACGTGCACAAACACAGTGTCATCTATATGAAACACATGAACTAACACCCTCTAGTGGTGAAAAACTGTTAAAATGCATTCTGAAAAGAGGTGGGCTTCAAGGTCTAAGAAATTAGCATATGAACCTCCTAGGTTAAGCTTTCAACTAAGAATACCAAGAGAACAAAGCAAAATTGGTGATAAAAGTAAATTGGAAAATTGTTTTAAATTACATGCTCTATCTGAATCATGAAAGTTTATTTTGGCCTAGACTGTCCCTTTAAATCTCTGCAATAGCTTTTTGTAGCCTTTCCCTAAACCATAATGTTGAACAATCTTTGTTTTCAGGTCATTTGAGAGTTGTTGTGAGGCCCCATGTTGCTACTCTTCAGAGGAGAGTCAAAGAGAACAACAACTTGCAATTGCCCACAGGGACAGTATACACTCATTTTCATATAACTGCATATAATAGACACTATTATAAAGAGTAAGATGCACAGATACTGATATAAAAATCCAATATAAAACTGTTTAAAAACTTACTTAGAAGCTGTCAGTTTGGCTCTGTTGAAAAGGTAGCTGGAAAGCCCACTGCAAGTGGGAAATAAGACACTCCCCCCTCCCCCTTCTTTTGCATATGAAAAGACCCTTTACACAAACAGGAGCAAGCTGAAGAAGGTAGCTGACAGTATTCACATAAAACTTTGGGGCTTGGTTAGGAGTCTGAAAATCAGAGCAATGATATTTAAAAATAAGCAAAACTATACATTTATTTTAAAAAAACCTTTATGGGCTATATAAATAGATCTACAAAAGAGTTATGCAAAGAAAAAATGAGTGTATAATGTCCCTTTAAATGATTGGATGCACCTGTCTATGAATTTCAAGGCTTAATGGGCTCACCAAACCAATTGTGTGTTCCAATTAATCAGTGCTAGGTAGTTACAGGTATTCAAATCAACAAAATGACAAGGGTGCCCAAATTTATGCACCTGTCTAATTTTGTTTTGATGCATATTGCACATTTTCTGTTAATCCAATAAACCTCATTTCACTACTGAAATATTACTGTGTCCTTCAGTTATTTGATAGATCAAAATGAAATTGCTGATCCAAACACCCAATTATTTATAAATGAAAATCATCGAAATTGTCAGGGGTGCCTAAACTTTTGCATATGACTGTATATATGTGTGTGTGTGTGTATATATATATATATATATATATATATATATATATCTTTATATATATATCTCACACACACATATATTTAGACATGTATATGTACGTATCTTCCTTTGCATGCCTTTTTTTTCTTCTAACACCTGAGATATCATATCTTTGAGCCCTTATAACTTTTTTTTTTAATTGAATTTTATATATATATATATATATATATATATATATATATATATATATATATATATATATATATAATGGTGTTATTATGAGTGTAACTGTACTTTTAAATGTATTTTTGATGTGTTTGAACACACATGTTTTTTTTTCAGTGTTAAGATATTTTGGCTAAAATATTTAACCATCCACTTGTGGTACCAGATTTTTGTTATTCTTTGTATGATCTGTGAGAAGTTCGCATCATTGTCGCACACATCCGTGAACATTGCTTTATTTTGGATGTGTTGTATATTATTCAAAGGAAATACCCTATCTGGTTTAATTGTGAAAACATTATTAAATTTATCAGTTCTTGTTAGAAAATTTTAATAATTGCAACATGTAATTATATCAGTAATAGCACATTCATTGTGAATTGGTAAATCATCTAGTTTACTGCATCAATGTGATGGTATAGAAATAAGACAAACACGTGAATTCACTGGCACGCGGCTGTCTGATGAGTAAATTGTGTAACTGTATATGACGGCACAAATCTGCTTTACAGATACAGCTTCAACATGTTGTTTTCTCTCTTATATTCTGCATTTCATAAACAAAAGATTTTTTAAAACCTTTTAGTTTCACATAACATATACATTATGGGTGACTTCAGTTTGAAAGGCTATTGACATTTATGTTAAACATAACGATTATCTATTTTTTTCCAAGTGTGCCCTAGCCCAGATTTTAGATTTTATACGGCCCCAAAATAGGGTCACTGACCTGTGGGTTTCAGAGCTTGTAGAACAGAAAATGAGAACACACAATGACAAACACATAGATAACAGAGCGAGCTCATGTCTGATGAAATGATGTAGTAATGATTTCTAATGCTGTGGTAGTTAAATGCTCTAATGGATTCTGTGTAAGATATCGGTCAAAGGGCAGTATGGTGTGAATATAACATGCTGTATTTCCTTACAGCATTCTATTATTTATCTACTTTATAAATAACTCTGTTACCAAGTGTTCTGCAAATGGGGTTTATTATCTAGTTGTGCTTCTATGCCACCCATATGTTCATACAGCTGGTGAGCAAAGGGGAAACAGGCATATGTATGTATGCTCCAATCACTGGTCACATCCTCATACGTAGAACAATAAGAGTGTTGCAGGAGTGCAACTTCATGTTTAAGCTTTTTAAAAAAGTTAAACACATAGTAAAAGAAAGGAATTTGTTTGAAAACAGGCTACTGTAATGAAATAGAGCAGTTTATGTTTACACTAGACTGTGCCTTTTAGTGGTAAATGATTGCATAGGAAGTAATCTAGGATAGAAGGTTTATCTGTTTTATTTATTGTATAGATTTGCTGTAGAGTGTATTGCATGAATCAGGCTGAGTTTGGTACTGATCAGCCAATAGCCCCATGTATTAAAAATCTCTTTGTTGTTGTATCTGACAGTTTAGCATAGGGAGTTTTCATTGATTCGTGTGCAGCCATTAATGGTTGCATTTGTGAAGAGAACAGTTTCTTATTTAGATTTTGATGGTGCATGATAACCGTAGGCCAATCACATTTTTATTATTCGCTATAGGAAATGACACATCCAGAGATGTTAGATGTTATATGTCTAACCTTGTGTATCTCCTCTCAGTGTATATGAGCTTCTGTATTATTCCTATACAGGTACATACTTATTATAACTCTAGTTACTGATTTCCTGGTGTTATCTTTGCAAAGTTTTTGTGTTTTTCTTGACTAGATATTTGATTTTTTTCATTCCTACCTTTGTTTTAATGACCTACATTCTCTGTCTACTCACTGCCTGTGACTTTATTAGTATCTCTGAAACATATATCTAAGTTTTACTGAACCTCTGGTGTGATGTTATTAGAAAAATATTAAATACAATATTTAAAAGCAACTCATATCACTTGTGCTGTTTAACACATTTCAGCTATGTTTTTGTTGGAATACTTTAATTCTCAGGGATTATAGTTTGGTGTAAAGTTTCTAGGTACACATCCATATCCTTCAATGCTTGACTATTAAAAGTCAGAGCTCTTGCCTATGTGATCTGATTTCCTTTTGTACCAGCCCCATAACCTCTCTCTCTCTGGTATCATTAGTCTTGATAGTGACATAATACAAAGTAAAGTGAGGATAAATGGATCCTACTGTTAGAAAAGCTCAACAATGTGAAAAAGGAAATAGTTTAGGAATTCATAATAGAATCAATTTTCACAAAGAAATTTAAAATTGGTGCCACCACATAGATTCCTGAACTAACCTGGCAAGAATGTTCTTCATACGCAAAATCTGTGTATTTATGAGAGGGGCATACTGTTCTATCAGAAATTGGGGTTTTATTAGGTGGTTGTGTGTTCCTGTGTTAATTGTAGCCACATAAGATGATAATTTTGGCAATTCATCAAGGTCTATTCTTAAAGCGACATAATACTCATATGCTAAATCACGTGAAACTGATGCAGCATAACTGTAAAATGCTGACAGGAATATATCACTTGAGCATCTCTATGTAAAAAAGGAAGATATTTTACCTCACAATTTCCTTAGCTCACCAGAGTAAGTGCTGTGTAAAACATTATACTTCAGCTGCTGTCCAGCTGCAGGTAAAAAAAAAAACATGAAGAAATGAACTGCAGCCAATCAGCATCAACAGTGCTATGGTCATGAACTCTTATACTGTGATCGCATGAGATTTCACTTAACTCTCATGAGATTTCATTGTAAACTTCCTTAAACTAAATAGGGAAATAAGATGAGTGTGCATGAGGCTCACTCCCTTGCCTGTCCCAGGACAGGCATACTGATTTGCTGCTTAAAGTCCTTTACAATGGGGTTTGAATACTTAGGACATTTTGAGGTAAAATATCTTTCTTTTTTACATTGAGATGTTCAGGTGATATTTTCTAGTCAGCTTTTTACAGCTGTGCTGCATCACTTTCAAGTGTTTCAACATTTGGGTGAAGTAAGTTTTGAAATGAAGTGCTAAACTAATCCCAACGTTGCCACTCTATATACTACCTCCTTCCTAGACAGTCAAGGGTTAAGTTTAGGGAAACAAAAATTTGAGAGGGCGCTACAAGCTGTCGGGTTAAAATGGATTTCCTAACCTTATCCCATCTATCTCCTTTTCAGATCTCCCAATCAAAATATCCGTGTATTTTATATGTGTTTTACACTGTTCCTAAATTGGATATTGTCTTAATAATATACTTTTAGTAATGTTACCCTTATATAGAGTAAAATAATTCTTCTTTAGTCTCTTTCTTATTCAGAGATCAGACGGATAAAATTGCACCAAAAAAACATTTTATTCATTACATCTATGTATATAAAAAAAGTTTTCATACCTTCTTTCTATTTCTACCAATAAGTGGCAATCGTACTAAATTATTACACTTTATCTCCTGAGGGTTTCAATCCTTGCAAAGTCAATCTCTCTTTTAAACCTTAATTTAATCAATATATTCACACCATTCATACATACTATATGGCCACAATAAACTCCAAAATTCCTAAAACACTCTTAAAATAATGTAAACCTTGGGCTAATGACTCAAACTTTATATAAAATGTGTAAAATGATTCAATATGTCCCCAGGAATAAAACATATATATAAAATTGTATTTCTTGATTCAGTAGCTGTCTTTATACTTTGTATGCTTTACTCTGAAATGTAGCGGTACTCCAATATCACTGTTCTTTTAATGTCCCAATAAAGGTTATGTTAATAATCTGTAGTCTTTTATAAGCCGTGATCCATAAAGTATTGTACCTTTTTTATATTCCACAATATCAACGTGTTTTGTATATCAGTATAAGCTGGGAGACTTTCTTACCTCTCGTCCTTGTATGTCTGGGGTTGTGAGTCTAACCTTGTACTTCTTTCTCTTTGCTGTGTTTGGCTTCCAGAAAGCTGATTTCCTCCAAGAACTTCCACGCTGCTGTTTGTTAGCATGACATCACTCCATGTCAGCACCTGATTATACTTGCGCAAGTATTCCTAAGTTTCTCCTCCTCCGACCGGTCTCCTGTTTCTAGGGCGGATGTCACTCTGCACTTGAGTACTTTGCACGCAGAGTTAGTAGCTGTTATACAGATCTTTTTGCCCCCTGTCAGGTTCTCAGTTACGGGTGGTTTCCAGCGTCTTGTTGCAAACTCTTGTGTCTTTCAATATATCTCACTTTCACAGTTCTACGCGTTTCACCCTTCTATAGGGCTTTGTCAAGATACTGTGTGTTCGTCAGACTCTCTTTAAATCCCCCGCTCTCTCTTCTGATTGGACTCCTTGTTACGTAGCCATGTTTATTTTTATATTTTTGTCACTAAGCAGATAAACATGTTATAGCAATTTATTCACCACAGCAATTGCTTTGCCTTGTGTTATATATTATTCTCAGATAATAAAAGATATTTTATACATGTTCTGTAAATACTCTGTGGGAAGATGCCTTTATAATATAGGAATTATTTGAATTAATGCAATATAAGCTTATTATTGTAATACTTTCTCCATGAAGCCTCTATTTTACAGCTTTTTGAGATGTAGATACAGATTGTAGTAAGAAATTTTGAGTAGAAAAAAGCAAATCTTCTTTAGAGCTATGTTTGAAAAGTAAACTAATACAATGACAAATATTCTACAATGAAATGAAAACTCATGAAAAGCTTTTTATTTAATAATAACTGACATAAATGCGCCTAAAGTAAAGAAATATTTTTCTGACTGAAACCGTTTAAAAAAATAAATAAATAGGTAGAACTACTTGAACACTGTCAACATAGCAGATATTATCTGACAAAGTCACAATACAAATAAGTGATATTTTGAGGGAACAAAGCTACAGATGACCGATATTTATTTGACATCATTGTACCTGTGGTCTATAACAATTGCTTGTCCTGATGTACAAGGACTGTAATATACACAGTCACTCATTCAGAATACGAGGCTAATATGGGTCTTGTGACCAGGACAGACATCGGTCTTGCAAGAGTTTGCTCTTCTATAACCTCACATTGTTCTCCATTTTAAAGGGACGTGAAACCCCACATTTTCCATTCATGATTCAGATATAACACACAATTTAAAACAACTTTCCAATTTACTTCTATTATCAATTTTATATGATATATTTTATTGAAGGGAAGACACCAATCAGCAGCTAGTTCCCAGCAACTGAACATACTTAGGTATGCTTTTCAGCAAAGGATACCAAGAGAACTAAGCAAATCCGTTAATAGAATTAAATTGGAAAGTTGTTTAAAATTGCTGCTCTATCTGAATCATGAAAGTTAAAGTTTGACTTTACTGTCCTTTTAAGCTGCTGCCCATAGGAAATAAGTGGTTTATAAATATTGGTTGAAGAATAAATAATAATCATAATTCAGCTGTACCGAATGACCACATAAACCAATTTTGGATAAAATGAAGCATATTTTTGTGGTAAAATACACTTTTTGTTGGGTACTCAGCCTGCAGCATTGGTCTCTGGGTCACTTAGTTCTACCCCTTGATGCAGTCTTGGGTTAGGAACAAAACTGTAGATTTATAAATTGACTGAAGCATAAAAAAACAATGACACAAGTCAGTAAGGACGTCCGATATTTTCGGCTTTGTATATTTTTCTATTTAATTGAACAGTTAATTAATATTACTTGGACTGGGAGCAACAGAAACTGATGTAAACTGTCCAGTGTTTATTATATGCACAATGAAGTGCTAATGAGTCTCATTTGTGCATATTAATTATATACATTATTTGACCTTTTGAGTCGTCAATTACCAGCCTACCATTTAATGACCACCTAATCCGAACATAATTTATTAACCCTTGTAAATAAAGACACCAGACAACATTCCTGGTATAAAAAACTGGCTGCAGCTCCTTTATTAAATATATAAATAAATAAATAAATAATAGTTAGAATGGTGAAATAAATTACGAATTACAACCCCTTACATCCAGTCTATCTGTATATATCAGTATGTGCGAATACACAAGTTAATTATTGTAAGTATAGATTCAAGTGAATTCAACCAAAAAGGGAGGGGGGGTGCTGACTCTCATAATAGATATATAAAAAACAGAAGAAAAAGTTGACAGTAACTCAGCACTCAAAGATAATCAATATCCAGAAAAAAATCTTACATGAGGACAAAGGAGAATGCCAGAGTCAGGAATATACTAAAACTTAACTTTTACTAATTCAACTTATAAAAAGTGTGTAACACTTTACGCAGCATAATGGACTCCATAGAGTCACCTGTACTTGTAATCCTGTATCTCATGATTTTTGATGTACGTATTTTGTTTATTTTCTGTTTATTCTTCAATAAAGCTTTGAAAAAAAAAAAAAAAAGTGTGTAACACTGTGTGTACAAAAAAATAATAAGTGTGTTTAAAACTTAGATTAAAAGTATATACAAGTGTGTGAGTAGCCACTATTATCATATAAGGCTCAAGAAATCAGTAGTATAAAGTATAGTATAAGCAGCCACACAGCCCAGCTCAGATTAGAATAATTGTTGATGGGGTCAATCCCCTTTTCAGTGAGTTTCTCCTGCAATCCGTGAACCACCTATAATGGTCTGAGCTGGGCTGTGTGGCTGCTTATACTATACTTTATACAACTGATTTCTTGAGCCTTATATGATAATAGTGGCTACTCACACACTTGTAGATACTTTTAATCTAAGTTTTAAACACACTTATTATTTTTTTGTACACACATAGTGTTACACACTTTTTATAAGTTGAATTAGTAAAAGTTAAGTTTAAGTATATTCCTGACTCTGGCATTCTCCTTTGTCCTCATGTAGGAATTTTTTTCTGGATATTGATTATCTTTGAGTGCTGAGTTACTCTCAACTTTTTCTTCTGTTTTTTTAAAATATTTAAATAACCATTTTAAATACGTGCAAATAACATATTGCAATAACAACAACATCTGTAAACATATGATCAAGCGGTGCTAGTTCAAATATTTCACCAGTATGGCCGTCAAATCCCTGGACACAACCTTATTAAGGATTGAGTCCATTACCCCTCTTTAAAAACCTGACTCTAAGAGACCCCCTTGTCCCTTGAGATGTTTTCCGCAAGCATTCCACCCCGTGGGAATACAAAGTAGTTAACACCTTCCAATTGGCCATAACCCGCTGTCTTGCAGCGAACTAGCACCCCCGCCAACGACTGGTCTGAACCCAATCAGCCCAGTCCCGCCAAAACCCCAACAGTACTGAAAGCCTCCTTGAAATCAAGGAGGAAGAGCTGCAAGCCGAACTCATTGAGATGCACACCATCAGGAAGATAAAACTCCCCACGTCCAATCTCCTCCAAATCATAATGATGAATCACCAAGCCTCCGAACAAAAGATCCAACCAATTTATTGATCTTACGCCTAGTCTTTTCCAGCTTGACAGGATCCCAAGCCGCCCTCCATACCAGGCGAGGCACCATATCAGACCAAATAACCTTTAGGGATGGATACAAATCCGACAACCTCCCCAGATCCCGCTTAATCATCTGAACCAATACCCTCTGGGGCATGAAACCCAAATCATTACCCCCAGCATGGACCACCAAGACATCCGGGTGCGGAAACCAATTACAGTAATCCACTATCATCAACAGCAACCGGTCCCAACGAAGACCACGCACCCTGAACCACCGCACATCCCAATCAGATCTGGAAAGACCCAACTGCAGACCATCGACCCTCTGCGAAGCTGCCCTCCGGGCCCAATAAACAAATTGGTGGCCAAAAATCCACATTCTTTTAAAACCTACAATACAAAGAACAGGAGAAACATAACACTTCAAACCTTCAGATCAGGACAAACATACAATTGATAACAACAAGACCCCCACCTCCCAATGTTCTTAACCACACTCTCTCATGTAAACCCAAAGCCGCCGCCTCTATAGCAGCCCCAATCCGAAAGGAATGGGACCCAAAATCCAGAGTGGACAAACCTAAGCGCCCCAATGCTTTGGATAAAACAGCCCGAAATTGAAAATGAGACAAAGAGCTGCCATCCAAATGCATCAACAAAGAACCCTCAAAAAAAGCACGACAGCGCAAATATTCCCCCAAACAAACCCAAGGACAAACTTCCAACCCACTAGGAAACAAAACAACCAATCTGCCCTTACCCACCTGATCAGTCTTACTACGTCTCAGGAAAAGCTCAACTTGCGGCGCTGACAGCACAACGTCAGATAAACCCAAACCACCGGAGGACCACCTACGCCTACACTCACCAGTTCCGAGAAACTGAATGCCCTGAAAAAAGTCAAAACAAACGCCAAAGGAAAAAGGCATACCTCGAAAACAGAGGAACAAATATCAGGCAAAACCCTGCAAATACGCAACAGCTCAAAAATAGGTCTCCTATGATCAAAACTCCTCCCACCTTTTTTCAAATCCCTTCAAAACCTGGCGAACACAAAATTATTTAGTAAAATCCACCAGGCCTAACAACTTAAAACGGAAAGCCAAAGCAGCTAACCTCCTGTCCATCCCAGAAGGGGAAACACTGCAACACCTCCAAGACCACATCCATTCCAACAAACAGTCAAGGACCTCAGGAGAGCCCTCCTGGATCCCACGCTCCGACAATCACGCCAAACTCTATCATAAGATGCCCAAGTACCTGGAACAAAATAATCCATCACCACTCCAGCCAGTCCTCCATTCCAAGCTTCCACAGATGGGTGGGAAACTGGCACCCAACAGGATCTGCCCCCGGAGCTAGTTCTCGAAACGAGAGAGGGAATTGGTTATAGAATTATCCACACCAGGAATATGTTTAGCTCTAACAAAAACATTCATCCTCAAACATTTCAACACTAATAAGCGCAACAGTCGCAACACCGGATGTGAGGAAGAAGACAAGGTATTCAGCGCAGAAACAACCCCAATGTTATCCGTAAAGAAAACCACAGACCTGTTAACCAAGGATTCCTCCCACACAAACAGTGACACAACAATCGGAAACAATTCCAGAAAAACCAGATTGCGTACCAGCTCACTATCAAACCACGAATCCGGCCAAGCAGCCGAACACCAGTGCCCCTTAAAATAAGCTCCTGAAACCATGGCCCCCAGCAGCATCAGTCACCAAACCCAATTCATCATTAGAAATCTTAACCTCCTGGATCATGCTAGACCCGTTAAAATCCAAAAGAAAAGGCTTCCACACCACCAAGTCATATTTTAAGTCACGAGATAAACGCACAAAATTATGCAGCTGCCGAACTCCATCCGTGGCCAAAGAGAGCCGTCTGCAAAAAACCCTACCTATTGGTATAATGCGACAGGCAAAATTCAATTTGCCCAGCAAGGACTGGAGTTCCCTCAGTCACCCTTTTAGCGACCAAAAACTGGCCAATTAACAAAATTAAGTCCTGAACTTTATCAATCGGAAGCCTGCACTCCATGCGCCCCAAATCTATTGTAATGCCAAGAAAACTGATGAGCGTTACCGGACCCTCCGACTTCTCCTGAGCGTTGAGAACATCAAAATCACTCGCCACTAGATAACAAAAATCTTGCATATGCCTACATATCTCAGACCCAGCTGGGCCGACAAACAGGAAGTCGTCAAGATAATGCACGACCGCACCAAAGCCCGACTGGACACAAATCACCCATTCCAGAAAAGTGCTGAAACACTCAAAGAGGGAGCAGGATATGGAGCAGCCCATAGGCAGACAAAGGTCCACAAAATAGGAACTGTCAGCATAACATCCAAGCAAATGCTGAGGAAGGGTGAACAGGCAATAACCGAAACGCTGCCTCAATAGAAATCTTGGCCAGCAACGCAGACCTACCAGCTACCCGAACCAAGCTAACAGCTTGGTCAAAAGAGGCATACTTAACCGAAGCCAATTCCTCCGGAATCCCATCATTAACTGATCCCCCTTTGGGGAAAGATAGATGATGGATTAAATGGAACTTCCCATGCTCCTGCTTCAGAACTACTCCAAAAGGCGAAATCCTCAAATTGGGCAAAGGAGGCTTAGAAAATGGGCCTGCCATGCGGCCCAACGCAACTTCCTTCAAAAAATTTTCAGTTACCACCCCAGGCCACTGTCGAGCCAGTTTTAGATTTGCCCCTTAAAACACACTGACCCCCTTGAGAAGGGATAACAAAGCCAAAGCTGAAACCATGGAGCAACAATGCTGCCTTCTCCCAACAACCTTTATTTCTAGCATACTTTACGAGCCACAGCTCCATCGCGCTTACCCTCACCAGGGTTACCTCCTTTGTCAACCGACTTAAGACTCCCACTGGACTTTCCTTTTCAGAAACATTTGAAAAAGGGGTGGAAACCCCCACATCCCAAGCATTCGTGCCAGGATTTACAGGTTGCTCCCCACTTACAAAACTCCTCGTTAAAAGCAAAACAGTAGCCCTTTTTTTCACCAACCGGTGACCCCCCCCGAAGGTTGACCACCGGCTCCAGCTCGAAAGGGCTAGGCAGCCCTCAACGGAGTCATGATCTTCAACCACAACTCCATATCCCGATCATCCCAACGCATAGCAGGCTTAACCAATAAACGCTGCCTAAACTGCTCATCATAAACCCACCAGGCCATACCCCCATACGTTCTCTGAGCAGACGCAGTTTCATCAAAGTAGCAGAACATTGCTGCACTCTGCTTGGGAAACTTCCCCAACATGACACTGGCATAAATCATGAAAGCCTGGAACCAGTTAGTAAATGTTTTCGGTAAATTCCGATAACGTTTTTTACGCTCCTCCTCCTTTTTTTACTGAATCTTTCTTAGAATCCTCAGGGATTTCAAAAGACTGGTCCAGAGGCAGAAGGGAGAAAAGTTCAATAAATTCCCTCTTAATGATCTTGTCCCTAAGCTCAGCCGTCAAGTGCATACCTAAAGGTCCAATCGAACAGAGGCAGGAACGTGACATTGCCATGTCTGCCACCTTAAGCTCCGCTCCGCTAGCCACTTTTTCTCCTACCCCACCAACCGTGACCACCAAACCAGATACCTGGCTACTGGCATGCCCACCCGCAGATAGGCCACTCACTGGAGCACTTACTGTGGTCTCCTTCACCAGCGAGGAGGCCGAGGGAGATCCCTCCGGGGGAACCCATGCCTTCAACACCACCGGCAACACTGGCCCTCCAGCTTTGCCAACAATTCCCGCAATCCCGCTAACAAAGACCCCGACACAGACTCACTGCTAGACACACCCCCACTTCCCAATACAGACTGCCCACCCTCAGCTGACCCAATAGCCATCTCACCTGAACTGGTCTCTGCTGACGGTCGAACACCACCACCGACGCTTTCACCCAGCATTCTCGACTGGAGCCGCTCCTGCGCTGTTCCGTAACTCCGCCTTGTGCAACCGACGTCCCGGCAACCACACCCCGTACCTCCGACTCCACCTGAAACAACCTTTTTTTTCAGTCATGTGACTGGTATTAAAAAGCATTGAGAAGCAGTGCATTGATTAAAATAGCCAGTAGGTGAAGCTGTCCACTTGTGTTGCAGAAAAGATATGCAAGCCAAGCACACAAGCAGGCTGAAATTAATCAGTGTAGCTAGCTAGACCTGAGCTATCGAGCTGTTTTCAAAGGAACAAGATCTTCCTGTCTATAAATAAGTCCAGATTGGAATGCATAGAAAGAACTGTTTGCAAAAAAATGCAAGTGAAGTCTGTGTTGTGTGTTTTTTTATTAGGTTTATAATGCTGTTTTAGCAAATGTTTTTGTTCATTTAACTTAGTTTAATTAAATATTCTGTGTTGTGTGAATATTTAATTAGGTTTATAATGCTGTTTAGCATTTAAAGTCTTCAATTCAAAGCTTTAAAAATAATGTATTAAGTGTTACTTATGACAATTTTGAGAGGGGCCTGGAACCTAACTCCCTCACTTCCCATTGACTTAAATTATAAACTGGGTTTCAATTTACAACGGTTTCGATTTACAACCATTCCTTCTGCAACCTAACCCCGGCGTAAACTGAGGGCTACCTGTACACATTTACTGGCTCAAGGATGTGAGTAAAATGTAATGATGTATCCCATAAAAAATAAATAAATATATATATTTATGTGTGTGTGCATTTATGTATGTGTGTTATGTGTATATATGTGTGTGTGTGTGTATGTATTTATGTATGTGTGTATATACTGTGTGTATGTATATGTATGTATATGTATGTATGTATGTATGTGTATATATATATATATATATATATATATATATATATATATATAATTAGCACATCTAGGCAAGTATCCCTGCTTGTTTTTCCCCAGTAAAACTCCATATACATTGTTACCAATGAACACAAGGATTCTGGGTAAGATATGCAAAATCTCAGACTTTTTGCTTCAAATACTGTTGACACAAATACTGTTAACAAATACTGTTAACACTTTCCTATTTCCCCTCCTCCCCCAATACCTAACCCCCCCATTCCCCCCCCCCCCAAACCCTACCCTCCCCCCTCCCCCCCCCAACAAACCCCCCCCCTCCCCTTTCCCCCTCCACTCCCCCACTTTATTGTACTGATCATGAACATACACTAGAGAGGATGTACTTTATTATAGCAATTCATTACATGTTGTTTTTTCAAGGCTTAAGTGCTATGTCCTGAAGTTTATAATGAGGTATCAGGGAGTGAAGCAACATAGTATTCATACACAATCCATTCACTTATCTAATTCATTTACGTATTTGTAACGATAGAAAATACTGTTTATACGTTATACTATGATAGCCTTGATCCCCCGCAGCGAAGCACTCGCATTATGTACAGTTAGGTATTCTCGTTAGGGGAAGTACAACAAGGTTCCAGGTCCGAGTCATCCTGCCATACCCACTAGGGATAAATGTACTCTAATCAAGTGAGGGTATTATGTTTGAACAGTCCCATTAGCGAATTCGTTCATCAAGAAATAGGGGTTATTTGACACACCTCCTACGCGCACATCACTCAAGGAAGAGGCGTAGTCTAGTTATGAAAGCTGAGGGAAACGCAAGCCTATAGGGCGAAACTAGAGGTGTGACCTACACGTCACTCTAGTAAACAAACACACACGAAACCCGAACAGCCGAAACCGCATCCCTTGTTATGAGGATACATACACTATCAGTCAGTGAGCAGTATCGGACCTAGGCGGTCCCAGGTATCTTTTCTTTCTTTTCTTTTCTAAGATGTGGCAAGGTTTAAAGAACGCAAGGGATCTGTGAGCGTTTAATACACTGAGATATGTAAATATATAAATGAGATCATATAAACGCAATTTTTGGTTATATAAGCAAAATGTCTGATTATAAATACCACTTTTACTGGTTGAATAGACGTGGCGATGAGCATTTTCATGCGGTTTGGGTGACAGCATTGGTAAGTTTACAGTTAAAACTTTAAGAGGGCTGATCCGACATCGCCACACCTATTAGCAGTGAGTCAGTAAGGAAATCAGGTGTCCGAACAAATTAAATTAATTTGATGTTTAACATTGGTTAACTACTTGAAAGGTGTGTACTCCACACCCAATCGAAACACAGAGGTGGGTTTTTAAATTGTGAATTTACAAACATTTTTAAGCAAGCTAGGATTAAGGCAGACGCCGAAACCGGTCAGCCTTTTTGTTCTCTGTATTTCGTTTTTTGTTAACACACTCTTACCCTGGGGTTAATTAACCCTCTTGTTAAAATAACTATAAATACATTTTGTTTTTCACTCGCTTTTTGGTGCTCCTAACTGTTTTTGTTTGAGAGATTTTGTGGCCATTGTGAGCACACACAGCGAGTTAAAACACCTTTTAATTCCCCTGTTGCGGAGGCTTGGCAATTCCCAGCTTGGACACTCACCAGTTGCAAAGAGGAGCATCACAACAAGGATAGAATCAACAGCACCACAAGGATACATGAGAAAGACTAACCTGAAACAGGACCGTGGTGAGTCTGTTTATGATACATACATAAGTGATATCATTTGAACTGCATTGGAGAGTTCCATATATATACATATAAGACATTTCTATTCTTTTTTGGCTATTGTCAGGGGAGATTGGGGTTGACCCACTGACATAGCATGATTATGAACTTTTGTCTGTCTAACCAAGCTGGTTATGCAATGTGATTTATTATTATATCTGCATATGAAATCATACACAACGTACACACCCTCAGCACCCCTATTTTTCTCTGACTGTAAACTGAGGGCTACCTGTACACATTTACTGGCTCAAGGATGTGAGTAAAATGTAATGATGTATCCCATAAAAAATAAATAAATATATATATTTATGTGTGTGTGCATTTATGTATGTGTGTTATGTGTATATATGTGTGTGTGTATGTATTTATGTATGTGTGTATATACTGTGTGTATGTATATGTATGTATATGTATGTATGTATGTATGTATGTGTGTATATATATATATATATATATATATATATATATATATATATATATATATATATATATATATATATATATATATATATATATATATATATAATTAGCACATCTAGGCAAGTATTCCTGCTTGTTTTTCCCCAGTAAAACTCCATATACATTGTTACCAATGAACACAAGGATTCTGGGTAAGATATGCAAAATCTCAGACTTTTTGCTTCAAATACTGCTAACACAGTGATCCCTTAATAGGGTGATTGCAGCAAATAAAGAAATCACTGCTAGACAGCCTGTTTCGTTCTTATTAGAACTCTTCAGTAGTGGATAGGGATATCCTGCTGCTTAGTCTGAGATTTTGCATATCTAATTTGCATATCTTACCCAGAATCCTCATGTGCATTGGTAACAATGTATATGGAGTTTTACTTGGGAAAAGCAAGCAGGGATACTTGCCTAGATGTGCTTATTTCCTATGCAAAAAAATATATTGATTTACTTTTGAGACATGAAGGATTTTAATCTCAAACTTTTATCTCCACCATACTTTTAATGTGTGTGTGTGTGTGTGTGTGTGTATATGTATATATATATATATATATATATATATATATATATATATATATCTTTTTTTGTGGGGGTACTCACCCCCCCCCCCCCCTTGCCAACTGATGAGAGGTAATATTTGTAATCATGTAAATACTCTAGTTTTCACAAGAGGGCTGCAAAATACATCAAACATTCGGCCAGATTACAAGTTTTGCGTTAGGCTTAAAAAGCAGCGTTAGCCGGTCCAGGCTCACCG